>NC_066855.1:14073210-14199325 GCF_001640805.2 Lates calcarifer | reverse complement strand
GGCTTCGCCCTGACTTTAGGCAGATGAGATATTCACTGTTCAAATAACTTCATTATAACCTTGTTTAAGCATAAATGATTTATATATGCACCCAATAACAGAACTTAAAAAAATGCTTTTGCTCAAAGCTCAAAGCTTGTAAACTCAAGTTAAAACTGAGTTTTATCTCCTTTTGGGAGGGGGTATCTCTGTGTGTGTGTGTGTGTGTGTGTGTGTTTGTGTTTGTGTTTGTGTTTGAGGGGGGAGGGGAAGAGGAGTTGATTGAGTCTGTGAGAAGCTGCCACAGAGAGGTTACAGTCAAGAGAGCCAAGAGCTGTCACAGATGATGAGCTCTGAAAAATATTATCACAGAAAATAATTAGCATAAAAGCTTTTATTTAAAATTTTACATCTCGGGAAGTGTGAACTGTTACGCCAGCGTGTGCCCTGCGACCTGCGTTGACCCGCGGTTGCCGGGGTCCCGCGCGTCGCCGCTCCCCCCGACGGGCGCCGGGTGCGAGGGCCCGTTCAACGCTGCTCGCAGCTTTAATTATTATTATTATTATTATTTTTTTTTTTTTCTTCTTTTTCCGCCTCTTAGATCGGCTTTTTGAGGGCCTTAACATGCGTGAAAACTTACCAAAAATTTGCAGACGCGTCAGGCACGGCGAAAAATTTAATAATTTAGGGGTCTTGAGCATGGGCGTGGTAAAATGCCCTCGGTAGCGCCACCTACATTTTTAAACGGAACAGCCCCTCAAGCCGTTGCGCCTAAAAATCTGAAAATCTGCACACATATGTAACATCCCATGACGCACCAAAAAGTCTCTTGGAGCCATATTCTAAACCCAACAGAAAGTATTTTTATTTTGACCGGAAGGTGAAAAAATTGTGTGTTTTTGGCCATTTCCAGGGGTCGCTTGAACGCGAACTAGTCCTAGACGCATTATCCGATTGACTTCAAAACTTAATAGTATGTTCTTAAGACATAGACGATGTTAAATTGCGGCAGATTTTGAGTTTTTGTTGAAGGGCGTGGAAGTTATGGCCCCTCAAAGTTCGATTACTCGCCACGAAACAGGAAGTTGCTTTATTTTTGCTATATTTCGGCCATACTTTGTCCAAACTGCATCAAACTTTACAGGATTGTTAATGGTACCTATCTGCACACATCCATATGTCAATATTCATACAATTGTTGTAGCGCCACCTATTTATAGCAGGAAATGACATATTTTATAGTGTGATGTCCAGTTTCTAGACGGGTGACCAGATTCACTTCAAATGTTGTCAGCCCCTCCTTGACAATTTTTGGAAGACTGGCTCCGAAAATTGTGAGTTTGGTCGAAGCGTGTGCCGGTTCTGGCCCGTCAAAGTTCGGAAACCCAACTTCCTGTTTGAAACCTCAGATTTTGGGGTAACTTCCTGTTGCGACTCTCTACTTTATCCTACAGATGGAGCCATTGTATTACTCTTTGATGGGTTTTTGGAAGGGGGTCTCTGTGTGTGTGTGTGTCTGTGTGTGTGTGTGTTTGAGGGGGAGGGGAAGAGGAGTTGATTGAGTCTGTGAGAAGCTGCCACAGGGAGGTTACAGTCAAGAGAGCCATGAGCTGTCACAGATGATGAGTTCTGAAAAATATTATCACAGAAAATAATTAGCATAAAAGCTTTTATTTTAAATTTGTTGCAACAAATTCAGGTTTCTTACAGTTTTCCTTATTGAAAACTAAATTCTACCTGAAATGTATCAATAAAAATCTTCTTTGCAGTTAATGTCACCAGTTTATAGTTTAGTTTTAATAGCATTCCCTGTCACTGATGTGCCTTTAATTATCGGTTCTATCAGGGATCATTTATGTGTTTATCTTACGGGGGTGAGCCACCTCACAGGTTGGTTATATTACCTGTTGACCTCAGCTCAGTGAGCTAAGACAATGTTTAATGCAGTGTTTTTTCTGATATGAAAATGGATATTATTCAGCACATCTAACCTCAGCAGGCCCCTCTTCAGAAACTCATATCTGCAGATGTCAAAGCTGGCTCAAAAATTAAACTGGCTTCAAATTAATTTGAAGGAATTGTAGGTTATTTTGAATTCATGTAATCTTACCATATGTCTCCCCTTGATCTTTACAGTTTGGTTTTGATCAGTTAGGAAATTTCACAAGGGGTCAGCTGATTTTTTCGTGTTACTCAGTGTACGGCGACAGGAAAAGTGCACTATCCACCGGCGTCGAGGTGAACCAGCTGAATATAAGCCACTCAAGTTGACGACAAGTGCATTGAAAAGTAAAAGCTGCTGGCCTTTACCTTTTCTTTGTCAAAGCGCCTGTTCGGCCAGTAGTTAGTAAAGTAATATTTTCAGCGTTGTCCACAGTCTCATGACATGTTTAACAGAAGCACAGCACGCTGGTTAAGCTCATGGCAAACTGTTACTAACAGCTAAAATGAAAGCTTGTCTGTATGTAGTCTAACTGGTTAGTTTGTCACTAATCTCCAAATTTTGCAAATTGCTATAAACTTCACTCTCTTAAACCAGTAACAGTCTGAGCTGGACTGATAGGGGTCTGTATGGATAAAGATAAAATCCTAATGATACCCATCCCTACAGCTGGTTAGTGGCTTCGCCCTGACTTTAGGCAGATGAGATATTCACTGTTCAAATAACTTCATTATAAGCCTTGTTTAAGCATAAATGATTTATATATGCACCCAATAACAGAACTTAAAAAAAATGCTTTTGCTCAAAGCTCAAAGCTTGTAAACTCAAGTTAAAACTGAGTTTTATCTCCTTTTGGGAGGGGGTATCTGTGTGTGTGTGTGTGTGTGTGTGTTTGTGTTTGTGTTTGAGGGGGAGGGGAAGAGGAGTTGATTGAGTCTGTGAGAAGCTGCCACAGAGAGGTTACAGTCAGGAGAGCCAAGAGCTGTCACAGATGATGAGCTCTGAAAAATATTATCACAGAAAATAATTAGCGTAAAAGCTTTTATTTAAAATTTTTACATCTGGGAAGTGTGAACTGTTACGCCAGCGTGTGCCCTGCGACCTGCGTTGACCCCGCGGTTGCCGGGGTCCCGCGGTCGCCGCTCCCCGACGGGCGCCGGGTGCGAGGGCCCGTTCAACGCTGCTCGCAGCTTTAATTATTTGCGTTTTGCATCTATTATTATTATTTTTTTTTATGCCTCTTAGATCGGCTTTTTGAGGGCCTTAACATGCGTGAAAACTTACCAAAAATTTGCAGACGCGTCAGGCACGGCGAAAAATTTAATAATTTAGGGGTCTTGAGCATGGGCGTGGTAAAATGGCCTCGGTAGCGCCACCTACATTTTTAAACGGAACAGCCCCTCAAGCCCGTTGCGCCTAAAAATCTGAAAATCTGCACACATATGTAACATCCCATGACGCACCAAAAAGTCTCTTGGAGCCATATTCTAAACCCAACAGAAAGTATTTTTATTTTGACCGGAAGGTGAAAAAATTGTGTGTTTTTGGCCATTTCCAGGGGTCGCTTGAACGCGAACTAGTCCTAGACGCATTATCCGATTGACTTCAAAACTTAATAGTATGTTCTTAAGACATAGACGATGTTAAATTGCGGCAGATTTTGAGTTTTTGTTGAAGGGCGTGGAAGTTATGGCCCCTCAAAGTTCGATTACTCGCCACGAAACAGGAAGTTGCTTTATTTTTGCTATATTTCGGCCATACTTTGTCCAAACTGCATCAAACTTTACAGGATTGTTAATGGTACCTATCTGCACACATCCATATGTCAATATTCATACAATTGTTGTAGCGCCACCTATTTATAGCAGGAAATGACATATTTTATAGTGTGATGTCCAGTTTCTAGACGGGTGACCAGATTCACTTCAAATGTTGTCAGCCCCTCCTTGACAATTTTTGGAAGACTGGCTCCGAAAATTGTGAGTTTGGGTCGAAGCGTGTGCCGGTTCTGGCCCGTCAAAGTTCGGAAACCCAACTTCCTGTTTGAAACCTCAGATTTTGGGGTAACTTCCTGTTGCGACTCTCTACTTTATCCTACAGATGGAGCCATTGTATTACTCTTTGATGGGTTTTTGGAAGGGGGTCTCTGTGTGTGTGTGTCTGTGTGTGTGTGTTTGAGGGGGGAGGGGAAGAGGAGTTGATTGAGTCTGTGAGAAGCTGCCACAGGAGGTTACAGTCAGGAGAGCCAAGAGCTGTCACAGATGATGAGCTCTGAAAAATATTATCACAGAAAATAATTAGCATAAAAGCTTTTATTTTAAATTTGTTGCAACAAATTCAGGTTTCTTACAGCATTTCCTTATTGAAAACTAAATTCTACCTGAAATGTATCAATAAAAATCTTCTTTTGCAGTTAATGTCACCAGTTTATAGTTTAGTTTTAATAGCATTCCCTGTCACTGATGTGCCTTTAATTATCGGTTCTATCAGGGATCATTTATGTGTTTCTTACGGGGGTGAGCCACCTCACAGGTTGGTTATATTACCTGTTGACCTCAGCTCAGTGAGCTAAGACAATGTTTAATGCAGTGTTTTTTCTGATATGAAAATGGATATTATTCAGCACATCTAACCTCAGCAGGCCCCTCTTCAGAAACTCATATCTGCAGATGTCAAAGCTGGCTCAAAAAATTAAACTGGCTTCAAATTAATTTAAGGATTGTAGGTTATTTTGAATTCATGTAATCTTACCATATGTCTCCCCTTGACCAAAGCTGTTTGGTTTTGATCAGTTAGGAAATTTCACACGGGGTCAGCTGATTTTTCGTGTTACTCAGTGTACGGCGACAGGAAAAGTGCACTGGCGTCGAGGTGAACCAGCTGAATATAAGCCACTCAAGTTGACGACAAGTGCATTGAAAAGTAAAAGCTGCTGGCCTTTACCTTTTCTTTGTCAAAGCGCCTGTTCGGCCAGTAGTTAGTAAAGTAATATTTTCAGCGTTGTCCACAGTCTCATGACATGTTTAACAGAAGCACAGCACGCTGGTTAAGCTCATGGCAAACTGTTACTAACAGCTAAAATGAAAGCTTGTCTGTATGTAGTCTAACTGGTTAGTTTGTCACTAATCTCCAAATTTTGCAAATTGCTATAAACTTCACTCTCTTAAACCAGTAACAGTCTGAGCTGGACTGATAGGGGTCTGTATGGATAAAGATAAAATCCTAATGATACCCATCCCTACAGCTGGTTAGTGGCTTCGCCCTGACTTTAGGCAGATGAGATATTCACTGTTCAAATAACTTCATTATAAGCCTTGTTTAAGCATAAATGATTTATATATGCACCCAATAACAGAACTTAAAAAAATGCTTTTGCTCAAAGCTCAAAGCTTGTAAACTCAAGTTAAAACTGAGTTTTATCTCCTTTTGGGAGGGGTATCTGTGTGTGTGTGTGTGTGTTGTGTTTGTGTTTGTGTTTGAGGGGGAGGGGAAGAGGAGTTGATTGAGTCTGTGAGAAGCTGCCACAGAGAGGTTACAGTCAGGAGAGCCAAGAGCTGTCACAGATGATGAGCTCTGAAAAATATTATCACAGAAAATAATTAGCGTAAAAGCTTTTATTTAAAATTTTTACATCTGGAAGTGTGAACTGTTACGCCAGCGTGTGCCCTGCGACCTGCGTTGACCCCGCGGTTGCCGGGGTCCCGCGGTCGCCGCTCCCCGGGGGGCGCCGGTGCGAGGGCCCGTTCAACGCTGCTCGCCTTTAATTATTATTATTATTATTTTTTTCTTCTTTTTCCGCCTCTTTGATCGGCTTTTTGAGGGCCTTAACATGCGTGAAAACTTACCAAAATTTGCAGACGCGTCAGGCACGGCGAAAAATTTAATTTAGGGGTCTTGAGCATGGGTGTGGTAAAATGGCCTCGGTAGCGCCACCTACATTTTTAAACGGAACAGCCCCTCAAGCCCGTTGCGCCTAAAAATCTGAAAATCTGCACACATATGTAACATCCCATGACGCACCAAAAAGTCTCTTGGAGCCATATTCTAAACCCAACAGAAAGTATTTTTATTTTGACCGGAAGGTGAAAAAATTGTGTGTTTTTGGCCATTTCCAGGGGTCGCTTGAACGCGAACTAGTCCTAGACGCATTATCCGATTGACTTCAAAATTTAATAGTATGTTCTTAAGACATAGACGATGTTAAATTGCGGCAGATTTTGAGTTTTTTGAAGGGCGTGGAAGTTATGGCCCCTCAAAGTTCGATTACTCGCCACGAAACAGGAAGTTGCTTTATTTTTGCTATATTTCGGCCATACTTTGTCCAAACTGCATCAAACTTTACAGGATTGTTAATGGTACCTATCTGCACACATCCATATGTCAATATTCATACAATTGTTGTAGCGCCACCTATTTATAGCAGGAAATGACATATTTTATAGTGTGATGTCCAGTTTCTAGACGGGTGACCAGATTCACTTCAAATGTTGTCAGCCCCTCCTTGACAATTTTTGGAAGACTGGCTCCGAAAATTGTGAGTTTTGGTCGAAGCGTGTGCCGGTTCTGGCCCGTCAAAGTTCGGAAACCCAACTTCCTGTTTGAAACCTCAGATTTTGGGGTAACTTCCTGTTGCGACTCTCTACTTTATCCTACAGATGGAGCCATTGTATTACTCTTTGATGGGTTTTTGGAAGGGGGTCTCTGTGTGTGTGTGTGTGTGTGTGTGTGTGTGTTTGTGTTGAGGGGGAGGGGAAGAGGAGTTGATTGAGTCTGTGAGAAGCTGCCACAGGAGGTTACAGTCAGGAGAGCCAAGAGCTGATATAAAAACTTCAGTTAAGATTGAGCTGTCACTTGAGAAAGCATCATGCCAAAAACTAAGGAAATCACTGTAGACTTGAAGAATTGTCGATGCAGGAAGCAGGAGAAGGATATACAAAGTTATAACAGCATTTCCAAGCGTCAAGAACTCAAATGAGAGTTTCAAGGAGAGCCACACTGTGCATGGCAGAGGTAGGAAGCCAAAGTTTTCAATGACCCTGGAAAGAAAAGTTAGAGACTGTCTAAAGAACCCATAAACGCTGCCAAGACACTAGTGAATGACTTAGTTAAGTCTGAAATTGTATCAAAGAATTACATGAATTCATGTAATCTTACCATATGTCTCCCCTTGACCAAAGCTGAGCGTGGATTGATGCTGTCTTTACAGTTTGGTTTTGATCAGTTAGGAAATTTCACACGGGGTCAGCTGATTTTTTCGTGTTACTCAGTGTACGGCGACAGGAAAAGTGCACTAGGTCCAGGCGTCGAGGTGAACCAGCTGAATATAAGCCACTCAAGTTGACGACAAGTGCATTGAAAAGTAAAAGCTGCTGGCCTTTACCTTTTCTTTGTCAAAGCGCCTGTTCGGCCAGTAGTTAGTAAAGTAATATTTTCAGCGTTGTCCACAGTCTCATGACATGTTTAACAGGAAGCACAGCACGCTGGTTAAGCTCATGGCAAACTGTTACTAACAGCTAAAATGAAAGCTTGTCTGTATGTAGTCTAACTGGTTAGTCACTAATCTCCAAATTTTGCAAATTGCTATAAACTTCACTCTCTTAAACCAGTAACAGTCTGAGCTGGACTGATAGGGGTCTGTATGGATAAAGATAAAATCCTAATGATACCCATCCCTACAGCTGGTTAGTGGCTTCGCCCTGACTTTAGGCAGATGAGATATTCACTGTTCAAATAACTTCATTATAAGCCTTGTTTAAGCATAAATGATTTATATATGCACCCAATAACAGAACTTAAAAAAATGCTTTTGCTCAAAGCTCAAAGCTTGTAAACTCAAGTTAAAACTGAGTTTTATCTCCTTTTGGGAGGGGGTATCTGTGTGTGTGTGTGTGTGTTTGTGTTTGTGTTTGAGGGGGGAGGGGAAGAGGAGTTGATTGAGTCTGTGAGAAGCTGCCACAGAGAGGTTACAGTCAGGAGAGCCAAGAGCTGTCACAGATGATGAGCTCTGAAAAATATTATCACAGAAAATAATTAGCGTAAAAGCTTTTATTTAAAATTTTTACATCTCGGAAGTGTGAACTGTTACGCCAGCGTGTGCCCTGCGACCTGCGTTGACCCCGCGGTTGCCGGGGTCCCGCGGTCGCCGCTCCCCCGACGGCGCCGGGTGCGAGGGCCCGTTCAACGCTGCTCGCAGCTTTAATTATTATTATTATTACTTATTTGCCCCTCTTAGTTATTTTAGGGCGAACCTTGCGTGAAAACCAAAATTTGCAGACGCGTCAGGCACGGCGAAAAATTTAATAATTTAGGGGTCTTGAGCATGGGTGTGGTAAAATGCCTCGGTAGCGCCACCTACATTTTTAAACGGAACAGCCCCTCAAGCCCGTTGCGCCTAAAAATCTGAAAATCTGCACACATATGTAACATCCCATGACGCACCAAAAAGTCTCTTGGAGCCATATTCTAAACCCAACAGAAAGTATTTTTATTTTGACCGGAAGGTGAAAAAATTGTGTGTTTTTGGCCATTTCCAGGGGTCGCTTGAACGCGAACTAGTCCTAGACGCATTATCCGATTGACTTCAAAATTTAATAATTTGTTCTTAAGACATAGACGATGTTAAATTGCAAAAGTTTTGAGTTTTTGTTGAAGGGCGTGGAAGTTATGGCCCCTCAAAGTTCGATTACTCGCCACAAACAGGAAGTTGCTTTATTTTGCTATATTTCGGCCATACTTTGTCCAAACTGCATCAAACTTTACAGGATTGTTAATGGTACCTATCTGCACACATCCATATGTCAATATTCATACAATTGTTGTAGCGCCACCTATTTATAGCAGGAAATGACATATTTTATAGTGTGATGTCCAGTTTCTAGACGGGTGACCAGATTCACTTCAAATGTTGTCAGCCCTCCTTGACAATTTTTGGAAGACTGGCTCCGAAAATTGTGAGTTTGGTCGAAGCGTGTGCCGGTTCTGGCCCGTCAAAGTTCGGAAACCCAACTTCCTGTTTGAAACCTCAGATTTTGGGGTAACTTCCTGTTGCGACTCTCTACTTTATCCTACAGATGGAGCCATTGTATTACTCTTTGATGGGTTTTTGGAAGGGGGTCTCTGTGTGTGTGTGTGTGTGTGTGTGTGTGTGTGTGTGTGTGTGTGTTTGAGGGGGGAGGGGAAGAGGAGTTGATTGAGTCTGTGAGAAGCTGCCACAGGGAGGTTACAGTCAAGAGAGCCAAGAGCTGTCACAGATGATGAGTCTGAAAAATATTATCACAGAAAATAATTAGCATAAAAGCTTTTATTTTAAATTTGTTGCAACAAATTCAGGTTTCTTATTTTCCTTATTGAAAACTAAATTCTACCTGAAATGTATCAAAAAAATCTTCTTTTGCAGTTAATGTCACCAGTTTATAGTTTAGTTTTAATAGCATTCCCTGTCACTGATGTGCCTTTAATTATCGGTTCTATCAGGGATCATTTATGTGTTTATCTTACGGGGGTGAGCCACCTCACAGGTTGGTTATATTACCTGTTGACCTCAGCTCAGTGAGCTAAGACAATGTTTAATGCAGTGTTTTTTCTGATATGAAAATGGATATTATTCAGCACATCTAACCTCAGCAGGCCCTCTTCAGAAACTCATATCTGCAGATGTCAAAGCTGGCTCAAAAATTAAACTGGCTTCAAATTAATTTGAAGGAATTGTAGGTTATTTTGAATTCATGTAATCTTACCATATGTCTCCCTTGACCAAAGCTGAGCGTGGATTGATGCTGTCTTTACAGTTTGGTTTTGATCAGTTAGGAAATTTCACACGGGGTCAGCTGATTTTTTCGTGTTACTCAGTGTACGGCGACAGGAAAAGTGCACTAGGTCCAGGCGTCGAGGTGAACCAGCTGAATATAAGCCACTCAAGTTGACGACAAGTGCATTGAAAAGTAAAAGCTGCTGGCCTTTACCTTTTCTTTGTCAAAGCGCCTGTTCGGCCAGTAGTTAGTAAAGTAATATTTTCAGCGTTGTCCACAGTCTCATGACATGTTTAACAGGAAGCACAGCACGCTGGTTAAGCTCATGGCAAACTGTTACTAACAGCTAAAATGAAAGCTTGTCTGTATGTAGTCTAACTGGTTAGTTTGTCACTAATCTCCAAATTTTGCAAATTGCTATAAACTTCACTCTCTTAAACCAGTAACAGTCTGAGCTGGACTGATAGGGGTCTGTATGGATAAAGATAAAATCCTAATGATACCCATCCCTACAGCTGGTTAGTGGCTTCGCCCTGACTTTAGGCAGATGAGATATTCACTGTTCAAATAACTTCATTATAAGCCTTGTTTAAGCATAAATGATTTATATATGCACCCAATAACAGAACTTAAAAAAAATGCTTTTGCTCAAAGCTCAAAGCTTTTAAACTCAAGTTAAAACTGAGTTTTATCTCCTTTTGGGAGGGGGTATCTGTGTGTGTGTGTGTGTGTGTGTGTTTGTGTTTGTGTTTGAGGGGGGAGGGAAGAGGAGTTGATTGAGTCTGTGAGAAGCTGCCACAGAGAGGTTACAGTCAGGAGAGCCAAGAGCTGTCACAGATGATGAGCTCTGAAAAATATTATCACAGAAAATAATTAGCATAAAAGCTTTTATTTAAAATTTTTACATCTCGGAAGTGTGAACTGTTACGCCAGCGTGTGCCCTGCGACCTGCGTTGACCCCGCGGTTGCCGGGGTCCCGCGTCGCCGCTCCCCCCGACGGGCGCCGGGTGCGAGGGCCCGTTCAACGCTGCTCGCAGCTTTAATTATTATTATTATTATTTTTTTTCTTCTTTTTCCGCCTCTTAGATCGGCTTTTTGAGGGCCTTAACATGCGTGAAAACTTACCAAAATTTGCAGACGCGTCAGGCACGGCGAAAAATTTAATAATTTAGGGGTCTTGAGCATGGGCGTGGTAAAATGCCCTCGGTAGCGCCACCTACATTTTTAAACGGAACAGCCCCTCAAGCCCGTTGCGCCTAAAAATCTGAAAATCTGCACACATATGTAACATCCCATGACGCACCAAAAAGTCTCTTGGAGCCATATTCTAAACCCAACAGAAAGTATTTTTATTTTGACCGGAAGGTGAAAAAATTGTGTGTTTTTGGCCATTTCCAGGGGTCGCTTGAACGCGAACTAGTCCTAGACGCATTATCCGATTGACTTCAAAACTTAATAGTATGTTCTTAAGACATAGACGATGTTAAATTGCGGCAGATTTTGAGTTTTTGTTGAAGGGCGTGGAAGTTATGGCCCCTCAAAGTTCGATTACTCGCCACGAAACAGGAAGTTGCTTTATTTTTGCTATATTTCGGCCATACTTTGTCCAAACTGCATCAAACTTTACAGGATTGTTAATGGTACCTATCTGCACACATCCATATGTCAATATTCATACAATTGTTGTAGCGCCACCTATTTATAGCAGGAAATGACATATTTTATAGTGTGATGTCCAGTTTCTAGACGGGTGACCAGATTCACTTCAAATGTTGTCAGCCCCTCCTTGACAATTTTTGGAAGACTGGCTCCGAAAATTGTGAGTTTGGGTCGAAGCGTGTGCCGGTTCTGGCCCGTCAAAGTTCGGAAACCCAACTTCCTGTTTGAAACCTCAGATTTTGGGGTAACTTCCTGTTGCGACTCTCTACTTTATCCTACAGATGGAGCCATTGTATTACTCTTTGATGGGTTTTTGGAAGGGGGTCTCTGTGTGTGTGTGTCTGTGTGTGTGTGTGTTTGAGGGGGAGGGGAAGAGGAGTTGATTGAGTCTGTGAGAAGCTGCCACAGGGAGGTTACAGTCAGAGAGCCATGAGCTGTCACAGATGATGAGTCTGAAAAATATTATCACAGAAAATAATTAGCATAAAAGCTTTTATTTTAAATTTGTTGCAAAATTCAGGTTTCTTACAGCATTTTCCTTATTGAAAACTAAATTCTACCTGAAATGTATCAATAAAAATCTTCTTTTGCAGTTAATGTCACCAGTTTATAGTTTAGTTTTAATAGCATTCCCTGTCACTGATGTGCCTTTAATTATCGGTTCTATCAGGGATCATTTATGTGTTTATCTTACGGGGGTGAGCCACCTCACAGGTTGGTTATATTACCTGTTGACCTCAGCTCAGTGAGCTAAGACAATGTTTAATGCAGTGTTTTTTCTGATATGAAAATGGATATTATTCAGCACATCTAACCTCAGCAGGCCCCTCTTCAGAAACTCATATCTGCAGATGTCAAAGCTGGCTCAAAAAATTAAACTGGCTTCAAATTAATTTTAAGGAATTGTAGGTTATTTGAATTCATGTAATCTTTCTCCATCACCCTTTCTGTTTCCTTTCCATCTCTCTACTCATCTTCTCCCATATGTCTCCCCTTGACCAAAGCTGAGCGTGGATTGATGCTGTCTTTACAGTTTGGTTTTGATCAGTTAGGAAATTTCACACGGGGTCAGCTGATTTTTTCGTGTTACTCAGTGTACGGCGACAGGAAAAGTGCACTAGGTCCACGGGCGTCGAGGTGAACCAGCTGAATATAAGCCACTCAAGTTGACGACAAGTGCCATTGAAAAGTAAAAGCTGCTGGCCTTTACCTTTTCTTTGTCAAAGCGCCTGTTCGGCAAGTAGTTAGTAAAGTAATATTTTCAGCCTTGTCCACAGTCTCATAACATGTTTAACAGGAAGCACAGCACGCTGGTTAAGCTCATGGCAAACTGTTACTAACAGCTAAAATGAAAGCTTGTCTGTATGTAGTCTAACTGGTTAGTTTGTCACTAATCTCCAAATTTTGCAAATTGCTATAAACTTCACTCTCTTAAACCAGTAACAGTCTGAGCTGGACTGATAGGGGTCTGTATGGATAAAGATAAAATCCTAATGATACCCATCCCTACAGCTGGTTAGTGGCTTCGCCCTGACTTTAGGCAGATGAGATATTCACTGTTCAAATAACTTCATTATAAGCCTTGTTTAAGCATAAATGATTTATATATGCACCCAATAACAGAACTTAAAAAAATGCTTTTGCTCAAAGCTCAAAGCTTTTAAACTCAAGTTAAAACTGAGTTTTATCTCCTTTTGGGAGGGGGTATCTGTGTGTGTGTGTGTGTGTGTGTGTGTGTGTGTGTGTTTGTGTTTGTGTTTGAGGGGGGAGGGGAAGAGGAGTTGATTGAGTCTGTGAGAAGCTGCCACAGGGAGGTTACAGTCAAGAGAGCCAAGAGCTGTCACAGATGATGAGCTCTGAAAAATATTATCACAGAAAATAATTAGCGTAAAAGCTTTTATTTAAAATTTTTACATCTCGGAAGTGTGAACTGTTACGCCAGCGTGTGCCCTGCGACCTGCGTTGACCCCGCGGTTGCCGGGGTCCCGCGGTCGCCGCTCCCCCGACGGGCGCCGGGTGCGAGGGCCCGTTCAACGCTGCTCGCAGCTTTAATTATTATTATTATTATTTTTTTTCTTCTTTTTCCGCCTCTTAGATCGGCTTTTTGAGGGCCTTAACATGCGTGAAAACTTACCAAAATTTGCAGACGCGTCAGGCACGGCGAAAAATTTAATAATTTAGGGGTCTTGAGCATGGGCGTGGTAAAATGCCCTCGGTAGCGCCACCTACATTTTTAAACGGAACAGCCCCTCAAGCCCGTTGCGCCTAAAAATCTGAAAATCTGCACACATATGTAACATCCCATGACGCACCAAAAAGTCTCTTGGAGCCATATTCTAAACCCAACAGAAAGTATTTTTATTTTGACCGGAAGGTGAAAAAATTGTGTGTTTTTGGCCATTTCCAGGGGTCGCTTGAACGCGAACTAGTCCTAGACGCATTATCCGATTGACTTCAAAACTTAATAGTATGTTCTTAAGACATAGACGATGTTAAATTGCGGCAGATTTTGAGTTTTTGTTGAAGGGCGTGGAAGTTATGGCCCCTCAAAGTTCGATTACTCGCCACGAAACAGGAAGTTGCTTTATTTTTGCTATATTTCGGCCATACTTTGTCCAAACTGCATCAAACTTTACAGGATTGTTAATGGTACCTATCTGCACACATCCATATGTCAATATTCATACAATTGTTGTAGCGCCACCTATTTATAGCAGGAAATGACATATTTTATAGTGTGATGTCCAGTTTCTAGACGGGTGACCAGATTCACTTCAAATGTTGTCAGCCCCTCCTTGACAATTTTTGGAAGACTGGCTCCGAAAATTGTGAGTTTGGGTCGAAGCGTGTGCCGGTTCTGGCCCGTCAAAGTTCGGAAACCCAACTTCCTGTTTGAAACCTCAGATTTTGGGGTAACTTCCTGTTGCGACTCTCTACTTTATCCTACAGATGGAGCCATTGTATTACTCTTTGATGGGTTTTTGGAAGGGGGTCTCTGTGTGTGTGTGTCTGTGTGTGTGTGTTTGAGGGGGGAGGGGAAGAGGAGTTGATTGAGTCTGTGAGAAGCTGCCACAGGGAGGTTACAGTCAAGAGAGCCATGAGCTGTCACAGATGATGAGTTCTGAAAAATATTATCACAGAAAATAATTAGCATAAAAGCTTTTATTTTAAATTTGTTGCAACAAATTCAGGTTTCTTACAGCATTTTCCTTATTGAAAACTAAATTCTACCTGAAATGTATCAATAAAAATCTTCTTTTGCAGTTAATGTCACCAGTTTATAGTTTAGTTTTAATAGCATTCCCTGTCACTGATGTGCCTTTAATTATCGGTTCTATCAGGGATCATTTATGTGTTTATCTTACGGGGGTGAGCCACCTCACAGGTTGGTTATATTACCTGTTGACCTCATCTCAGTGAGCTAAGACAATGTTTAATGCAGTGTTTTTTCTGATATGAAAATGGATATTATTCAGCACATCTAACCTCAGCAGGCCCCTCTTCAGAAACTCATATCTGCAGATGTCAAAGCTGGCTCAAAAAATTAAACTGGCTTCAAATTAATTTTAAGGAATTGTAGGTTATTTTGAATTCATGTAATCTTTCTCCATCACCCTTTCTGTTTCTTTCCATCTCTCTACTCATCTTCTCCCATATGTCTCCCCTTGACCAAAGCTGAGCGTGGATTGATGCTGTCTTTACAGTTTGGTTTTGATCAGTTAGGAAATTTCACACGGGGTCAGCTGATTTTTTCGTGTTACTCAGTGTACGGCGACAGGAAAAGTGCACTAGGTCCACGGGCGTCGAGGTGAACCAGCTGAATATAAGCCACTCAAGTTGACGACAAGTGCATTGAAAAGTAAAAGCTGCTGGCCTTTACCTTTTCTTTGTCAAAGCGCCTGTTCGGCAAGTAGTTAGTAAAGTAATATTTTCAGCCTTGTCCACAGTCTCATAACATGTTTAACAGGAAGCACAGCACGCTGGTTAAGCTCATGGCAAACTGTTACTAACAGCTAAAATGAAAGCTTGTCTGTATGTAGTCTAACTGGTTAGTTTGTCACTAATCTCCAAATTTTGCAAATTGCTATAAACTTCACTCTCTTAAACCAGTAACAGTCTGAGCTGGACTGATAGGGGTCTGTATGGATAAAGATAAAATCCTAATGATACCCATCCCTACAGCTGGTTAGTGGCTTCGCCCTGACTTTAGGCAGATGAGATATTCACTGTTCAAATAACTTCATTATAAGCCTTGTTTAAGCATAAATGATTTATATATGCACCCAATAACAGAACTTAAAAAAATGCTTTTGCTCAAAGCTCAAAGCTTTTAAACTCAAGTTAAAACTGAGTTTTATCTCCTTTTGGGAGGGGGTATCTGTGTGTGTGTGTGTGTGTGTGTGTGTGTGTGTGTGTTTGTGTTTGTGTTTGAGGGGGGAGGGGAAGAGGAGTTGATTGAGTCTGTGAGAAGCTGCCACAGGGAGGTTACAGTCAAGAGAGCCAAGAGCTGTCACAGATGATGAGCTCTGAAAAATATTATCACAGAAAATAATTAGCGTAAAAGCTTTTATTTAAAATTTTTACATCTCGGAAGTGTGAACTGTTACGCCAGCGTGTGCCCTGCGACCTGCGTTGACCCCGCGGTTGCCGGGGTCCCGCGGTCGCCGCTCCCCCGACGGGCGCCGGGTGCGAGGGCCCGTTCAACGCTGCTCGCAGCTTTAATTATTATTATTATTATTTTTTTTCTTCTTTTTCCGCCTCTTAGATCGGCTTTTTGAGGGCCTTAACATGTGTGAAAACTTACCAAAATTTGCAGACGCGTCAGGCACGGCGAAAAATTTAATAATTTAGGGGTCTTGAGCATGGGCGTGGTAAAATGCCCTCGGTAGCGCCACCTACATTTTTAAACGGAACAGCCCCTCAAGCCCGTTGCGCCTAAAAATCTGAAAATCTGCACACATATGTAACATCCCATGACGCACCAAAAAGTCTCTTGGAGCCATATTCTAAACCCAACAGAAAGTATTTTTATTTTGACCGGAAGGTGAAAAAATTGTGTGTTTTTGGCCATTTCCAGGGGTCGCTTGAACGCGAACTAGTCCTAGACGCATTATCCGATTGACTTCAAAACTTAATAGTATGTTCTTAAGACATAGACGATGTTAAATTGCGGCAGATTTTGAGTTTTTGTTGAAGGGCGTGGAAGTTATGGCCCCTCAAAGTTCGATTACTCGCCACGAAACAGGAAGTTGCTTTATTTTTGCTATATTTCGGCCATACTTTGTCCAAACTGCATCAAACTTTACAGGATTGTTAATGGTACCTATCTGCACACATCCATATGTCAATATTCATACAATTGTTGTAGCGCCACCTATTTATAGCAGGAAATGACATATTTTATAGTGTGATGTCCAGTTTCTAGACGGGTGACCAGATTCACTTCAAATGTTGTCAGCCCCTCCTTGACAATTTTTGGAAGACTGGCTCCGAAAATTGTGAGTTTGGGTCGAAGCGTGTGCCGGTTCTGGCCCGTCAAAGTTCGGAAACCCAACTTCCTGTTTGAAACCTCAGATTTTGGGGTAACTTCCTGTTGCGACTCTCTACTTTATCCTACAGATGGAGCCATTGTATTACTCTTTGATGGGTTTTTGGAAGGGGGTCTCTGTGTGTGTGTGTGTCTGTGTGTGTGTGTTTGAGGGGGGAGGGGAAGAGGAGTTGATTGAGTCTGTGAGAAGCTGCCACAGAGAGGTTACAGTCAAGAGAGCCATGAGCTGTCACAGATGATGAGCTCTGAAAAATATTATCACAGAAAATAATTAGCATAAAAGCTTTTATTTTAAATTTGTTGCAACAAATTCAGGTTTCTTACACTGTTTCCCTTATTGAAAACTAAATTCTACCTGAAATGTATCAATAAAAATCTTCTTTTGCAGTTAATGTCACCAGTTTATAGTTTAGTTTTAATAGCATTCCCTGTCACTGATGTGCCTTTAATTATCGGTTCTATCAGGGATCATTTATGTGTTTATCTTACGGGGGTGAGCCACCTCACAGGTTGGTTATATTACCTGTTGACCTCAGCTCAGTGAGCTAAGACAATGTTTAATGCAGTGTTTTTTCTGATATGAAAATGGATATTATTCAGCACATCTAACCTCAGCAGGCCCCTCTTCAGAAACTCATATCTGTAGATGTCAAAGCTGGCTCAAAAAATTAAACTGGCTTCAAATTAATTTTAAGGAATTCTAGGTTATTTTGAATTGATGTAATCTTTCTCCATCACCCTTTCTGTTTCTTTCTATCTCTCTACTCATCTTCTCCCATATGTCTCCCCTTGAACAAAGCTGAGCGTGGATTGATGCTGTCTTTACAGTTTGGTTTTGATCAGTTAGGAAATTTCACAAAGGGTCAGCTGATTTTTTCGTGTTACTCAGTGTACGGCGACAGGAAAAGTGCACTAGGTCCACCGGCGTCGAGGTTAACCAGCTGAATATAAGCCACTCAAGTTGACGACAAGTGCATTGAAAAGTAAAAGCTGCTGGCCTTTACCTTTTCTTTGTCAAAGCACCTGTTTGGCCAGTAGTTAGTAAAGTAATATTTTCAGCGTTGTCCACAGTCTCATGACATGTTTAACATGAAGCACAGCACGCTGATTAAGCTCATGGCAAACCGTTACTAACAGCTAAAATGAAAGCTTGTCTGTATATAGTCTAACTGGTTAGTTTGTCACTAATCTCAAAATTTTGCAAATTGCTATAAACTTCACTCTCTTAAACCAGTAACAGTCTGAGCTGGACTGATAGGGGTCTGTATGGATAAAGATAAAATCCTAATGATACCCATCCCTACAGCTGGTTAGTGGCTTCGCCCTGACTTTAGGCAGATGAGATATTCACTGTTCAAATAACTTCATTATAAGCCTTGTTTAAGCATAAATGATTTATATATGCACCCAATAACAGAACTTAAAAAAATGCTTTTGCTCAAAGCTCAAAGCTTGTAAACTCAAGTTAAAACTGAGTTTTATCTCCTTTTGGGAGGGGGTATTTCTCTGTGTGTTTGTGTGTGTGTGTGGGTGTGTTTGTGTTTGTGTTTGAGGGGGGAGGGGAAGAGGAGTTGATTGAGTCTGTGAGAAGCTGCCACAGAGAGGTTACAGTCAGGAGAGCCAAGAGCTGTCACAGATGATGAGCTCTGAAAAATATTATCACAGAAAATAATTAGCGTAAAAGCTTTTATTTAAAATTTTTACATCTGGGAAGTGTGAACTGTTACGCCAGCGTGTGCCCTGCGACCTGCGTTGACCCCGCGGTTGCCGGGGTCCCGCGGTCGCCGCTCCCCCGACGGGCGCCGGGTGCGAGGGCCCGTTCAACGCTGCTCGCAGCTTTAATTATAACAGATGTCAGTCAGCTAGTGTGGAAGAACATTTGCAGGCTCAGATATCATCAGGTGTGAAATAATCTTCGAGAAGGCATGACTGTGGTGAAAACACCTGTTTCCACTGCCAGGTGTATTAACTGTGTGTCATAGGCTGTTACAGTACTCTGCAGCCTCAAAGCCAAGGTAATGTTACAACCTCAGACTTGCACTATTATCAACAAGTTGTTATGAGGGGAAACACTGCCCGTGATACCATAGACTATATAACATTTATAATCTGAATATATTTCCATTTATCATAACATAAATTGACAGGTATAAAAAGAAAAATGCAAAAATGTAAAGATTTAATTGTGCAAATAATTGGTTTGTTTTTATGTGTGTGAGGAAAATACTAAATCTGGGTATCCTTTTGAAAAATAGACATTTGTGAATGTTAATTTTTTTTTTTTTTTTTTTTTTTTACCCTTTTATATCGATATACAATTTAGATTAATATTTGGATCCTAACATTGAAAATGCATTATTACTTTGTTGAAAATAAAATTTTAATATAACCACTTTAAATCAAAATTACATCTGTAAAAGATTAGCACTTAAAAAAAAAACATTTTTAAAACGAAATACAGAAGAGCGTTGCCTGTACATATGCCAGATGTATTAAATACTGTAGATATGATAAATCACTACAAATATGCAACACCACAACATATATAAATATAGGCTAATGGCGTATAAAACACTTTAGACTCACTCTTTAGACGGATGGATGTGAGACATGAATCACAGGGTGATGTGAAGTTTACCGCTGAAAACACCCTCGTGTATTTCTGTTCAAATGACACGTTTCCATGGAGATTCCGTGCCTGTTTTAGATAGATGCCCTCTATAGAGATGTGTAGAACAACTTTACAATTGGTTGCATTACGTTGAACGTGAATTCGACGTTACTTGTCACTTAGTTTTTTTTTTTTTTTTTGTTTGTTTTTTTTTTTTTTTTAAATAATTGAGCCTCCGGTTACAGTTTTTATTAGTCGCCATATTGTTGTATTAGCAGTTTTGGTATAAAAAAAAGCATTAAAATATATTTAAAGTACTAAAAGTGAAAGTACCCATTATGCCGAGTAACTGATTTTCGAATAACGCATGTTACATATACATCACTTTAATGTTGCAGCAGGTAAAGGTGGGGCTAATTTTAATTACATTATATAATGTTTGAGTTGTGAATTCCTCCTTTTGGATTAATTAATGTCTTATCTGAAGCTGTAATAATACACCATAATTCATTTGTTATATCATATTTGTGTTATTAGTTTGAATCTGTAAAGTAACTAAGTTTGCAAATAAATGTAGTGGAGTAAAAAGTACAGTATTTCCCTCTGAATTGCAGTGGAGTAGTGAGTAATGGAAGCACCTGAAAATGATACAGGTGTAGGCATTTTACATGGTGGATATGATGTGATCTGGTATTATGTATAGGTTATTGCCATATCAGACACACATTTAATATTTTTGTTCACATTTGAAAATATTCAACAGCACAGATTTCTGTCTGGACCTCTGCTCCCTCATGACACACAACCACATATCGCTGATAAAAGCACAGACCCTGTGATCTTTTAGTCGCACATTAGCATAACATCTGCGAGTAGTTTAAAAGACACCTACTGGCATCACACACAGAGGAGCTAGAGCTCTAGTAGATTAGTAGAAGATCCAGGGCCAGAGTCACTCTCTTACCCCTCTAGCTCCCCACGACTCTGCTGATCTCCCTGCAATCTTGTGTTAGCCCCCATTAATCTCACCTCCCCTTGCAGTCGGTTAACGGGAGATTGGTCTTTGCGCTCACCTTTGCTGTTTTCATTCTTTATATTCAGACAGAGGGACAGTACAGGGGAAGACAAAGAAAGAGAAAAGGCTGTGATAGGATTTGATTCAAGTGTTTCCAGAGGTGGTGGTGGTGGGGGTTTACCTCTCAGCCATTATGGACCACCTCGTCCATCACACTCACACAGACACACATACCCACACACATGCACACACTGTGTCAGAGCCCCTGCACCACAGCCAGTTTCCAGGGCCTCCCTCAGGTATTTCTCATTACCATTTGCAGAGAGGGGACCCTTTTAAGTACAAATATGCCCTTTGGCAGGTTTGTTACGTCTGCCAACTGAATGATATATTTAGGTACAGTGCATACAAGCTGAGATGTATGATGTTGGCATGCCCTAATCTGGCAAATGTCATATATGGCAGCATCTTCTTTCTTAGAGACTGTTTAATCAGTTTTTATGATATAGTGCACAACATATTTGCTTTTTAAAGATATACTTTTATTAGTCAAATGATTATGAAAGGATTCATCTTTATTAAATGATAACTGAGCAGTTAAGATAAAAATAAACATATAGCCCATGTACACAACAAAAACAAAACTGGAAAAGCAGTTGTTGACTCAATGGGAATAAGAAGACTTTGGTGATTTGTTCTTACTGTGAAGCTCACACTTGAAAGGACAAAGGTCACAAAACTGTTGATCCTACAGATGTTTATTCACTATGTGTTGATAAGGTGTTGGAGAGGGTGTTGTCTACAAATCAGTGGTGCAACTAAGTAAATATACTCAGTGCTCACTGAAAAAGAAATGGCCACACTGTAGATGTGTGCAGAAGCAGTGTGCTGAATACTGGTTTCGAATTAATCACATGATGAGAGAATAAGGAGATTATAGCTAATGCCAGATAAGTACATTATCACTCACTTAATAGTATGTACGAATCAGCACTTAACATGGAGGTAAATAAAAAGTGTTTAAACTTTAACCATTAGAACAACAACAACAAATATAATCAGCATAAATTATTCACAAAATATAATTAATTTTTTTTCCTTTAGTTAATCTTTTCAGCAAACATTGTAGTTTAATTGTGATACAGTACATTGCTGCCTCACTGTGTGTAGTTACTTCCCTGATTGTGATTCTGCCTGATAGGCCTGTAATTTTATTGACTGGCTGAGGAAGAGGTCAGGATAATGTCTGACACCGACTAACCTCTTCTCCATCTATCATTTCAAATGGCAAATGCCATGGTCTGCAGGGGAGAGGAATTGAAGTTTGATTGGCATCGACCTTGTTTCTCTTGAATAATTATGAATGATTTAGGTATTAGTTCCTCCTTTCGTCATAAATAATTCATTATAGACCTGGCTTCCACCCCCACTGTATGTTTGCTCCTGAGCTCCGTCTGTTCGCCTGGGATTTCAACTGCGTCAAGCGGCTCAGAGAAAAACCGATTAATACCGGAAATATGGCGGTGATAATCCCCAGAAAAACGGAATGAAATGACATTTATTTTTGTTATCTTGATGCATTTTTAAAAGTGTGTGTTGATTGAGGTCTGCGCGCTTTGCGAACACTGCAACTGTTGGGGGTTTTATTTTGAAAAACTGCACCGGAAGGGTTGCATTTGATGGATTTAACCGACTTGATTCTGTGATAGGCAGGTCAGCGCTCCATGTTGCGGCGCTGCGTGGCATTGGGCACCCGCTGGCTCCGACTGCACCACGCTCACATGTTGTGAATGGCCACGATACTTGGCACGTTTGGCGGGCGAGAAGTCACCGTTAGTCCGGGCACTGCTACCTGCTGCAGACCGAGCTTGCACCGCGTACACCCATGGGTGTCGCTACTGTGACCGTCTCCTGCGTTTGGACTGCATGTAGCCGCTTTGATCGAGTGCAGTTATTTTCAGAGTCACTCGCTCAAGCTATTTCGGACCGATTGGAAACGTGCAGGCTGGTCGGGTAATTTGGATTGAGGAGCCGCACGGAGCGCTGCAGCAGACACGGTACCGGAGCAGCAGCAGCAGCAGCAGCAGCAGCAGAGGAGAAGGCACGAATGTGATGCCAAAGCTGACCAGAAAAACAAAGGTTCAAGTCTAGGAAAGGTAATCTGTCTCTCCTCTGAACAACAACTTCTCCTGTTTCTCCGCTGCGCCTGTTTTCATGTTAAACTTTATTTGATAATACCTTTACTGACATGTTTGTGTTTGAGGTGTCAGGCTCTTGCAGCAGCCAATCTATAACCTATAATGCTTATAGTCTTGCTGCTGCTCATAGGCAAAGCCCAGCCAGCCAGCTAAGCCAATAAACACCCCCAGTAGTGTTTAATGAGATAGACTTAACTGCTCCTTTGTACACAATAACAAGCCGTTTTTTTTTAATAACAGCAGACTGCAACTAGTGTAATGTATTTTCACGACTTTTGTATAAGAGCGATGCAACACACTGTTGTGTGTTTTTCCTCTAACATTATATTGTTTATCGGTGATAGTCATTCAGCTATATTTAATTACCTCTAAAGACCAGAGAGGATGCCACAGAATGTGCAGACGATTTTACAACAGAGGCCTTGCTGTATCTCAACAAGGTGAATGGATATTAAGATTACTATGTACTAATCTCTACACAGAAACATAGTAACACCTTGTATGGTGAATATACTGTAGGATACACATATAGAGTACTTATGCTTTCCCTCTCTGTGTAACCTATATTCAACATATACCATCTGAAGGTAGAAGGGGGTTGCCCACCCAGACAACAAAACTGTCCATAAAGTGAAGAGGTTTATATGGAAGAAGCTGTTCTTACTTGTTCTATGGCTTCAGGCCAGCACCTACCTCACTCAGCATAGCCTATTATCTGACATCTGGTCCTTCTCGACAGGGACTTATGTGGTAATAGTATGTTTCAACAAAAGGCTGTTAATCTGTGTAATGCCTGTTGTTTGCAAAGGAAAACGCTTATTTCCCTACGATCACCACTCAGCACTTGATATGGTGGAATATAATTCTGCTTTGGATGGGGAATGTTATGAGATGTGAAAACCTTAGCAGTTGTTTGTAGATGTTTTATGTTGCTCAGTTATATTGTTGGGATTTGACATGGTGCGGGTTTGAAAAATCACAAAATCTACACTGAGGAAAATGTCATTTTTAGGGCATAGTTTACACACACACTCTCACTAACACGAGCTATGCCTTTATGGCATCCAGAGAACTGCTGTGATAAAGCATTTATCAGAAAAATAGGTCTGTAGACTGGTAAGATTTGGGTTCCAGTACTCATGGTTTTTGTATGAGGCTGGAGATGCCTGCTGTCTCGCTGTACTTTTAACAAGTTCTTGGTTGTCAGCTCGGCTCGGCACAGATAAAAGACAGCCATCCTCAAAGCTCTCTCTCATCACATCAATGACATGCGCTAGTTTTGCTTCTCTCTTGCTACCCCAGTCCTGACACACATCTGTGAGTTCACAGTGTGGAGGTTTTCCATTATGAGATCATGATGTTTTTCTTTTTTTAGTCCACCAGCCCTAAACTTTTTGTCTTTCAGTGCTTTATCTCTCTCTCTGCTCAAGGGGGGGTAATGACAAGGCCTTGTTTTCCACAGCCCGAGCCAACACAGTCCCTCCTGTCACGCTCACTGACAGGCCAAAGGTTAAAATAAAAAAGATTCTTCTGGAGCAAATGGGCGAAGGATTTCTCAGAAACTCAAGTTGACAGAAAACAGCCTTCAGTCTCACACTGTACTTAAGAAACCTACAGTATAAATAAAACATGCCTCAAATCTTTGAATACAAACTGACTCAAAATGTAGCCACTCTTAACTCTCTGTGGCAGCACTGCAGCAGATCAAATATCATTTAATTTTGAGAGCAAAATCATTATCGCAGTTATTATATGAGTTATTATGCAGCCCTGATTGAGTACAATTGTTCAGAAATTCAGTTTACAAAGCACATGAAATCTCACTTTGTGAGTGTCTCAGTGGCCAGTCCTTAACAGAAATGTTCTCCCTAAAGCACTAAACCTCTTAATGCCACAAAAATCAGCTACTTGGGACATTTAGCATTTAGCCCATATTGTTGATTGGCATATTTCTCTTATGCTCTGTTAGGTAGATGTAGAAATTATTGTTTATAATGTTGTGTTTCTACAGAACAAATGACATCTTATGTCACTTGCCATTTTACACCAGGCCTTATTAATTGACTCTTCCCTAAGTCCCGCCCCTTGAATACAGACTGGCATATTATTGGCCAGCTCTTACTGGGGTCCCACAACTACCTGGCTGTGCTCCATAGACTCTTATGCAATCATCCTGTCATTTTTCTGTCTGGTTTTGTGGATTTGGAGCTTGTCATTGTTAAACGTTATGCAGCACTTGTAACAGTGATTCTAGTTGTCATTTTAAACCAAACCAAGATTTTTCCCTTATCTAAATATAGATCCAACTGTGGCCTTTCCCAAAATCTAACCAAGTCATAAACCAAACAAAACTTTGTCATTATAAAATCGATTTACTTGTAAACAGAGATTTGTAACGTATTGATGTCAGACCAGAAAATGCTTCTTTTGTTGTTTAATTTAGAGAACTTGTTGTTAGACGTAGGTGATCTTTAGTAGAAGACACTGAATTACCAGTTTCTCCACCAACAATAGTCTAGATAAATCATAATGTAATGCAACCACAGGAAAGGAGACAGGTTGAAACTCACTTTTTCTTGACCAAAAATAATCTTATTTTAGCATTGCCATCATCCGCCAAAATGTTCAAGCATGTTCCTGTTCAGTGGTTTTTCATTTTTACAAATGTAGAAAATCACTGATTGAATCAGGAGTGGATGAGGCCAGCTGCGGCAAACTTGGTACATCAAAAAGGCAAATTACAGCACTTTATCACAAAATAATACATAAAATTACAGACTGATATTGTGTAATGTTGTTTAATAAAGTTTAAACTCTCAAGTTCTCCTTTGAAGAGTCACCAGCAGCTTTTTATAGTCAGTTTTATACAACTTATACTCGTAACAAATCTTTATCTGACACTGCATTTTGTATTCTTTAAAGTGGTTGGAGTTAATTAAGAGACTTCTAACCACACAAGAGTGTTTGACTGCTCCTTCAGATATGAAAAGGTCTGTTTTTTAATGAGGTAAAATGGCTCTTTTGGTGTTCATCCACGACCGAGCCAGACAGCGTTGGGTGTCGCTCTCTGAGTCTTATCAGCTCTGAAAATGTGAGTTTGTTTCCTGCATGGGGAATAAAGGTGTCGTCCTCAGGGATGTTTTGATTCATTTCCCTGAGCACTGAGGCAAATGGCACTCTTTTTATGCTGTTTTAATCAGGAAAGGCAGTCAGGGAAACCAGGAAAAGCCTACTGGGAAAAAATGCTAGGCTTTTCAGTTTTGCATGTACATGATTGTGCATGTATGTGTGGACTGCAGTATGAACAGCGTGATCATCAGTTTAGAAAAAATGCAGTGTAAAGGGAATTAAAATTGATATTTTGGTCATAATTTATTTCCTTCTTAGCCAGTAACTCAATTCAAGCCCCAAGAGTGGCAGTCATATTAGAAATGTAAAGGGGGTTGGGGTGGGCAGGGGTGGGGGGTGCTCTATAGATTTAGTGAAAGGCAGTATAGTAAAACCTAGGTGCACTGGTCTAAAATATGTTTCTTTCTAGAAGAAGAAGATTCTCCCCAGGCATGTCCCTCATTTTCGGTGTGGCCCTTTGATTGTGTAATAATGATGCGGAAAAGGCAGCGACTTAGCGCTTCATTCTTTCTTGTTAGCGAGCGGACTCTTGAGGTAAGCCGGGCCATTTCATCTTGGCTTTCCGGCACCTCTGTCAGAAGGATAATGCCATGGTTAGCTGTTGCTACCCTTTTGTCTCCTGTACTGCTGGGAGGGAGTCAGAGACATTCATTGAGTTCTGATACATTTTGACTCTGTTTCTCACCTACTTGTACCACCGAGTCTTTGAATAGACTAACATCTTGAAGTTTGTATTAGGGATCATCCCTCTGTGGCTGCAGTTCAGTCTCAGACAATTGAGGTTGTTCTGGGGTATTATTTGTCACATATACCACTTCACATAGCTTTCTCTGGTTTTGTTATTGCAGAAGAGTGCTTTCAACAAAACCATGACAACAGTGCAGCAGTATTTTGAATATGTGGAGTTTGTATGGGAGAGGTCTGTGATTTAAAAAAAAAAAAAAAAAAAGAGAATAGATTCGAAGAACGGTGCTGGTGAGACTGTTTTGTATTTCTTGTACATGTTGTTGCCTGTTTCTCTTCAAAGGAGTTGGATATACACCTTAAAAAAGAATCCAACAGCTCAACCAAAAATACAGCACAGGATCAAAGTGCTTTAGTGTTTTCGTCTGCTTTGTACAAGGGAGGCTATTATGATATGTAGGCCTAGTTATGGTTTCATAACAATAGATGGGAGCACTGCATCAATTTATTATCACTTGAGGTTTATGTTTTTTTTACTTCATATTTTAGTCCGTCTCCTACACAGAATTGTATTTTGTATGTCTGGCGGAAGCATGTGTTCAGTTGCTGTGAGCCGTTGCTTACAGATCGCTAAGTAGTGTGGTAACTATTTATATGTCCCAGAAGAGAAGGTGTGTAATAAGATCTGCTGTTTCAAATCAGAATGGATAAAAGGCTGATAGCTGCACTTACCTGCACTGCAAGATTAAAACTTGCATCTGATTTGTGAAGCATGCACAGGATTTGGACTTAGTCACATGAAAATAAACAAATGCACGAATTACCTGTGCAAGCCAAACATCAGAATTAACAAAACTACTACTAATAATCACAGTCTACATCATAATCAGAATTGACTCGCTGGCACACTGTGTTCTGGGCTATAAACAATAAACAAGGCTTTGAAAACAGTCGAAAGCCACTTGGTGTAAATGGAGCACAGCTGCTGGCTCAAGTGGCCTGTGAATGCCCTGCAGAAGAAATTTAAGTGGTGTGCTGTTGTTTTGGCATCTCAGTCTGGATGTAGAAAATTATCTTTAAAAAGCTAATAAGGGCTGAACGATGCTGACATGCAACAACACGTTTAAACTGATGTATTTGTGTGAACGTGGCCAGAGACCAGAAGCTTGTTCAAGCTAGGTCTGGGATGTGTGGGAAGTCATTTCTAGCCATTTCCCCATAGTTTGCACAGATATATTTCATACTGGCAGTTACTGCTGTGACTGGAGACTGTGTTGCTGCATTGCAGCTTTAATGAAATCAAGTTAATCACTTCTCTCTAGACAAGCGGAAGTGTTACATGCATTATTTTATATGTGCTACCTCTTAAGTTACATGACATTACCTGATTCTGCCAAGATGGCTGGGCTGTTGGATAACAAAGATTGGCTGCGGCTGTATCCAATCAGTCTGCCACTCAAACTTTCCTCCTGGGAGCCAAAGATCCCTGTTAGCCTATTAGGCAGCTGCTTGAGCCGACCCCAGCTGCTGATGGCAGATGAATGGCAGAGTATTCATCAGGTTTGAAAGCTGTGTCTCATAGCTGGAACAACAGCTATGATACCAACAAGCCTCATTTTGAGATGTTGCTGGAAGCGACCGTGACCTCCGTGACTCCTCTCCATCAATTTTTATGGTGAAAGTGCATAGTTTTACACCCACCACATAGTTTCTTAAGTCTGTCTCCTGTACATACCAGAAGCATCATCATCCAACTGTTCTTCTCAATCACAACATCTGGTGTCACTATTAGCAGATTATCACAGACTTTGCCATCCATATTGAAAGCTGTGCATTCTAACTGTTTTCTATAATAGGTTCAGCATAAGATAAATAGGGTTACCACCATGTCACCTACTTAATGCCTGTACACTGACACTACTGCTGCCAAGGCTTTGTAATGTGATCTGTAGGCTGGTGTGAAGTTGTCAATGAAACACTAGTGCTCTGTCATATCTAAATAGCTCCACTGTTCATCTGTGCGTGGTGCTAGCAGTGGGAGATGGGCCTCCGCTCTGTGATGTGAAGCGCCATTAGTGGGTTAACTTCATTATAATTTGCCAGGCATTTCTGTGTCTGTAGAACATAGTGAGCACGTTGTTGTTAATATAGCTGCTTCCATTGGCTTTGTGTGATAAAACAGGGTGTGACGATGAGTGTAGGAGTGTAGGAGAAAAGGATTTTATGAAAAGTAACATTGTTTTGAGTCTGGGCCAGCACTGTTTTCAATGATACCCTTTGTGTTAAGGAACAAGAATGCACAAATAGTTGTAAATCACAGTGCCGAAGATTTAAGGAGAGGAGTCCGTTCCAACAACTGGAGAGGACACTGATCCAACATTAACCTTCTTAAGTTGCAAACAAATCTCAGCTGCTACAACAATATCAAACATGTTTGATGTGGCTGATGAAACGACCTCACCACAAGATCCACTTTCTAGCTTGTTTGTTTTGTCAGCTACTACTATGTTCTCAAAATGTATGATCTTGCATCTCTTGAGGAGTGAAGTAATAGCCAGTGAGGGGCCAGTTTATAGTGCGGTCAGGCAGACTAAGCTAAGTTGGGCAGTTTACCACCATTGTTGAAAATATTCACAGTTTTGTTTGCACATTCCTGTGAGCTGATGACATTATTTTCTTATCGGTCTTCAGAAGGGAATTCTCGTGTTTTATCATTATGTTTTTGATATTCCATCCTTATCTTATCATCACCATGGATAAAGAGTCTGCAGGTTTTCATTCCATCTGCATAGTTCTACATCTCTATGCTAATATGAACTGATCTCATATGAGATGTTTCACGGAGAGAAAAAATTGTGACGCCAGTGCCAGTCAAAACACTGTGGTCAGTAGAGGGTTATTGATTATCACTGATCACTGGTAAAACACCTCTTCTTTTTATGATGGTTTTTGTGAATTTCCCTTGCGGATTAATAAAGTATAGATCTTCACTAGCACCCTAAGGTACTTGGACTAATCTAAATGGGAAACTAACTTGAATGACTCTGCACTCTTTTTGTATTTAGAGGGTGTTCAGTTTTTCTCTGTATCATTATACTGAAATTGAATCCCTTCGAATCCCTTTCATGGTTTAGCTTTACAGCCTTGCTGTGGACATTTGTCTGTATTTTGTGACATTTTAAGTAATAATCAATCAAAAATAATCCACACATTAATCAGTGTCAAAAGTAATCATTAGTTTTAGCCTCTTCATTAAAGTTATGTTCCTTGCTTCGTTTAAAGATCAACATCAAAGACTAAATATCCTAGTGTTTTGTGACTATTTAAGATATTAAACTAGATCCTTCAAGGTGAGTTTTTGCTATTGCTACATAGCCATTGTTAGCATTAACAGCTGTTTACTTACCAGTCTAGAAGAAACATTGCAAATCCAGTATCAAACTTCATTCCTTTTCTCACCAAGAGCTGTTTCCAGAGGTGGAAACACTTCTTTTTTTATACTGAAGTTAGCATGCTAACCAGCTAACCCCAGCCCATCCTATTTTGTAATGCCACTTTGCAATTTGCACTCAGTCCAACATGAGAGGAAAGAACCTCTTGTCTTATAAGTGCAATAACGACTTAAACTCTTGTTAAGTAAGCTGCTGTTAATGCTAACATTGGCTATGTAGCATCAACAAAAACTTACATATAGCACCTTTAAGCTTTTAATAAGCCAAACAAGTAATATTTGCTGGTAGCATGAACACAAAGTAGAATTTCAAGACATATACAGTATTTTCTCTATTTTGAGAGTTAAGTAAAGAAGCAGAATGATAAAGATACAACTTTGCAACAAAGTAACATTACACACTGACAGTGCTTTACCAAACATACTGAATACAGTCCCCACAAACAACAGAATTTGATTAAATAAATCACAGCTGAGTGAAGTGGCCCTTGCTCTGCATACTGTCTGTGTGGAACCCTGTAATGCTACGTGGCACAGTGTGCAAGCTATTTTAAGACTCCTTTTAGCCACACTTTTGTGTTTTGCTGAGGCCAAGATGGTTTTACTCAGGCCACCACACTTGTAAAATTCAAAAGGGAAAGCGCATGCAGATCAAAAAGATGTGCTCAGTTTTCTCAGTTCAACCAAATGTCAGATTATTGACCACAATGCTTGCAGCTGTGTGGGCTTGTCCTTTGCAGATGAAAAGGCTCCACTGTAGCTTGACTGTGGGATCTTCAGTACTCTACCCCACGGTGGTAACATTTTTTAAGGATTAGCCAGTTTTCTATGATATGAAAAGATAAATAACCTTGTTGACAGAGCCTATATACAGCACTAGGGCTAGTTCCATTAAGTGGCCTTCTTCAACAGTGGCTTGTTTTGAAGGTAGGGGAGTGGTCTACTGCTTAGCCTCCAGTCACCAAAATATGCCCTTGTTCAGACACGAGAGTTCATTGTGTTAGCATTCAGAACACAGAGTCCCCTCTGAGTCTGTCTAAAAATACTCCATACCACCTCTGCCCCATACTACCCACCAAGGGGCAGGAATAAAGAAGAGCTACATGAGGCTGGGTGAGTAAACATACAAACATGCAGCACACACACACACACACACACACAGAGCTAGATGCATTTCTCTGCAATTCCATCTGTAAGAGAGAAAGCATAAAAGACAGACTAAGCTCTTAATTCAGACAGCATTGGAAGGTAACTAAGAACATTTACTCAAGTTGGCTCAAGTTGAATTTTTGTACTCCATAACATTGCACAGGTAAATGTAGTTTTACTCTGCTAAATTTATGTGACAGCTATAGCTATTAGTTAATTTGTAGATAATACGTTAAAAAATAATAAGCAATAATAATAAGCAAATAAAGGATGCCAACTCGAAGTATATATGGTAGTTTATATAGGTCCACCTTTTGCAGCTGCAACATAAAAGTGATGCTTCTAAATTAACACATCAGTAATTATAATCTTGCTGATACTATTTTTACCTGTACTTTAAGATTATGAATTCATGACTTTTATGTGTAACAGAGCATCTTTTATAGTGTGATATTGCTTCTTTTACTTTAGTAGAAGATCTATTTCCTCCATCATTGAATTCAGGCTTATTGGAGCCTCAGAGATACACTAAGTCTGGAGAGTGTGCTATTGTATCATCTTTTAATAAAAGTTATGGGATCTTAAGCCAAGACCTATGTGATTTATGCCCTTATTCTCTTTAGATCTCATGGCCCCAAGTATCTTTTTTTATATTTTTCCGAACAATATGTTTTCCGAAGTGTAAGATTTGAAGGAAGAATGCCTGATACAGTTTTTCTTGATACCTCTTATCCCAGGGTTGAAAAGACACAGTGCAAGCTTCCCCCCTCCAAGGTCAGGGTCAGCCAGTTACACAGTGGGCGACAGGAAGCTGGAGGGACTGCCATCTCTAAATGCCTAATGAGCCTCTAATTGATTTCCAGCTGAAAACCCCGCAGAGTGTTAATGCCAGTTCCAAGGAAACTATATTATGTCCCCTCTTCATTTAGCCAACAAGACGTAAGAGGCCCTGAGACATACATTTTTTACATGGAGTCACAGAGGTAATGAGCGGTAATGACACAGAGGTTGGTTAGCACAGATGGATAACACAAACACACACATTTATACATATTATTTTGATGTTAGACCAGCCATTGAACACAGGAGAAAATTAAATTAACTTGGACCATGCTCTTTCCTTAATATTTTCTTGCTTTGGTCAGTCATAGGTTTTATGGCCCATCTGACCGTATGTCTGAGATCTAGACCTAAAGAGAAAGAGAGGGAGAAACACATCCCACTTGAGGTCCACCATGTTATTTTCAGTATTAAGGGCTGAGCAATATTCCCATCATCTCCCACTCTTTTATGAGACGCAACTGCTGCAATAAGATGGATTTTAAGAAAGGGGCTAATCTTAGGCAATGCTTTAACCAGCTCCCTAACCATATCCCATTCTCAACGCTTTAAAGGCTCCAGCCCCGTCTGCCAGCACAGCTTTCAGACTGTGTTTGCCTAAATGTTTCATTCATCTTGATCAACACTGAATAAGATCAAGCTTGTGCTCAAAATAGCAGTGGCTATAAAGCATCTGCGGACTTTTTATGCTCGGTTGGGTGTAGACCGACAGATGGTATGTGTTTGTTAAGAGGGTTTGTTTAAAGTTGATCCCTGTTAATGCATTGTGCTCAGATTATGGCTCGACACATTGTCATTCAAACCTGTACCTGCCACTTAAAGCACTGACACCTGCTAGGCTGCTGCTCAGATGTTCCATTTTGTTTCTTATGATAAAATGGTAAGCACATTTTTGGTTTCTTAAATTGTAAGTAGATGTTGGAGGTGGTTGTGTTTTTCTTGTATTGTTCAACAGCTTATACTGATTTTCTTAGCTGTGGCTCTTCTTAAAAGGCTGTCCAAAACCTCTGTGTTTGGGTACCACAGAGTGCTTTTCAGCCTTTCTTTGCTGGAGCACATGGATGCTGGAGTAGGTGAATAGGACTGTTGTATTGGTTTAGGGGTGAGGGTCACATTAGAAATTTCACTGTGGTCGTGGAACAGTAATGGGGAAAGCGACTCAAGAGCACTTGTGTGTCGGACGTGTCTTGTGTCCGCTGATGAGTGGCTCTCTCTTAGAAGTTGTAGCTGATAGACTAATTGGCTGTGACACGTAGCAGGCAGTGTCACCTCTGCTACATTCATTTCCAATGTGCTGAATGTGAACAGGTGTTAAAGTACACTTCCTACAATGTAACAGTGTAGACCTACAAAATCGCAAAGTTTGGTATTCATTTTCTATAGGACCTGTGTGAATTGCCTCTCAGAAAACTTTGCATTGCAAAAAAAGTGTAAAAATGTTAATTAACTTTATGCAAATGATGGCAAAATTCACCTGGAAGCTCTGAAGTGTTAAGCTGAAAAATTGGCAAAGGGAAAATGAAGCAGTGGTGGGGTGAGGAAGTTTAGTCTGAACCTGATGTGAATACATGTCTCTGGAGAAATTTATTGTTTAATGAAAGTCTAAAGTCTCTGGAATTCCGTCTTTGCTTGTCCCTTGTATTTAACATGACAGATAGTAACAAAAAGGTTGTTTAATTTACACATTGTTTGCCAATAAGCAAGGACACAGTGATGATGAGAACTGGTTTAATGTAATATACTATCTCCTGTCTTTAACAGTTTTGTTCCGTTATGTCATGTCAACACACAGACTTGCGATGTGGAATAAATTGGAATGGGACCATTTTGAGTTTTGAGGCCATTTCTGATATGATATTTGTTTTGTTTTTTTATATTAACACTTCTGTAAGAAAAAGATTTAATTAGAAGGCAACTAAATTCCCTATTTTACAGCTTGACTCCTGTCCTCTGGTTGGTTTCTGTTTCTAACTTGTACTTTACAGAAAAGCATTTTCATGATGGAAATGTTTAAAAGTTCATTTAATTTCATTGTACAATTTAAAGCCATTTATACGACTTCAGTCGGAGACAGTAATAAAGAAGAATAAAGACAGTATTGATTTTACTCTCAATTTAGTCCACAATACACTGTTACATGAGTCACCTTATTTGTTATGAATTCACCACAGCTTGTTTTCTTCATCTGCTGTCTTTTACAGTGCAATGCAATTAAGAGGTGATAACAATGGTAGGCGATTTTTCTTTCCTTTTTTTTCCAGTGTAAGTAATTGGTCCGCGGTGCCCTGTGTTTTATTTCTTAGACCTTTGGCAAATAGAAAATATGGCCAGGGGAGAACTCAGACACCTTGTTGTGAGCGTGGAGTCTGGTCTAAGCGGGCCAATTTGTCTGAGTGCCTATTTCTCTAACTGGCAGAAAGAGTCTTATAGAGCAGTGGTTCCTTCATGATGTGAAGCAGTTCACTTTAGCCAGTGATTAAAAGGCAAACATGGACTGCTAGACTTTACACAGAGGCATTTGTATTACATGAAAGCTTAAATACTCTTGGCCTCTGAGAAGGAGATGAGAGGCGAAGCTTAAATGCCATATTTATCAGTGAAATGGGGATTTGGGAGTGTTGGTCGCATAATTTGTTTTGATCTAATTTCTGGCCTTTTCAGTTAATAATACAGACACCCAGTGGACAAAGGGGAATTAGGCATTCTGTCACATGATTGAGATTTGAATGGGCTTTCTGTGGGATTGAGATTTCTGTGGATGTTTTTTCATATTATATGCCAGATTTTGCTCCAACAGCCCATATCGTTGTAAACCAGACGCGTAGCACAGGGACGTGTCTTGCTCCTGCTTCTCTTCTAATCATCATCTACTGAAGGGGACAGCTGCCCGGCCTTTGTGACCCTGCTAGCTTTAAGTGACAAGGGGAGTTGAACTTGGAGAATGCTCTGTGTTTTTCTGCGGCCTCTGCCATATTTCTTTAACCCCCAAACCATTAACTATCTTCTCCAGTAAAACTCATTCACTCACACATTAAAACAAACCCTCTCAGAGACGTTTGAGCAAATCAAGAAAGAAATTCAAAGAAAATCTAGAATGGCGTTTTATTAAAAGATCACTATGATGGATTTCACAAACATTTTATCTTTGCTTTAAATTAAAAAAGCCAAATGTTACCCAACAGAAGCCAATTAAATTCCCCCTCCAAGGATTCAAAGCCCAGAACAAAAATGTTTCCAAAAAAAAAACTGAGGGTGATGGAGATATGACTCTCTTACTGTTTCTCATTATTATTGCTGTAACTTATTTAGACTCCCATTGGCTGGTTTACTTAATTACTGTGTTGGCAACACAGTGTAAAATTCAGATTAAGTCTTGTAAAGTGTTCCCTACAGAGAGCAATGTGCAAACTATAATTAGAAAATGAAAAAAAAGTATTCAAAGTCCATGTGACACCCTGGAGGAAACTCGATTATGGTTTTGCAGTTTGTCTGACGACTTCTTTTGTGCAGAAATGACATTCTGCTTCCTTTCAAAATCTATGTCTTAGTTGTCCTTTATGAAGGAAAGGAAGTCAACTGCATTGCCACTGGAGGATATTGCAGAGGCAGAACTGAGGGTTGAAACAGGGACTCTGTGAAGCTGGAATGAATTTGCTGAATTTCATTGGGAGATGCTTTGTTTTGTTGTTAGCAGCTTAAGAAATTGTTTGTTTAATAACTACTGGAGCATTCTTCTCATAACTTAATTTTAAACCAATTAATGTTCTCTCTCCAAAAGTGCAAAAGTGTGGGCTAATTAATTCTCTGTGGAGAAACCTAACTTCCATTACTGTTTATGTAATTGCCTGGTGACCTGAGCATATGTTTCTGTGGGCTGATGAAGCTTTAACTGATCAGTCTTTTAAAGATTATTTTTTGGCATAATTTGTTTTATTGCACAGTTTATAACTGTAAGAGAAAGAATATGAGAGATAAATATCAAAGGCTAAATGTCCTTATGTTTTGTGATGAGTTAAGATACTAAATTAGATGCTTAAAGGTGCTATATGTAAGTTTTTGTTGTTGCTTCATAGCTAACATTAGCATTAACAGCTGTTAACTTACCAGTCTACAAGAAACTTTGCAAGTTCAGCATCAAACTCTCCAGTGGTAGAATGCAGCACCAATGTAAACTGTAGTTTGGTTTCTGTTTCTATCGCTTCTTTTCTCTGCCACAGAATGTGGGTTCTTACTGGGAGTGGGAGATAGTGGTGATTGGTGATAATGGTCACTTGCCAAGACCTTCAGCCATCGTTGCTTTTACTGCTCCATTTTAAACATGATTGATGAGAGGTTAGAATACGTCCTCTGGGCAGCACTACCTCTTCATCCTCTCATGTTGGACTGAGGGCAGACTGAACGCTACAGTGACTCACTAGCGCCTCTCTTGGGGTACAAACACCGGACAGGCTAGGGCTAGCTAGTTAGCATGCTAAGTTCAGTAAATATCTCTGCAATAATATATACATATAGAACAATACATAGACATTGTTGACAGAATACCAATATTGTTTTTTCTTCACATTCTGTTGATATTTTCAGTTAATTTTTTGAATGTTTTAAACTAAAATGCTCACATATAGCACCTTTAAGGTCTAAAATCTTTTGATAAACGTAGTTTAAGAGGAAGCAAACACACATGAAATATTTCAGTTTCATTTCTCCCTCATTTTAGAGTCTTTCATCATGCTTATGTCTCCTGCACAGAAATTTCAGTACCCCTCTCCCACGTCCTCAACTTGCCACTTGATGACATAATGATACATTTGGTCAGAGTGCTTAGGGACAGCGTTGCTCGACATCACGGCTTCTGAATGCAGCACTTTATGTCAGATACACCCCCTGAAGAGAGTGACAACTGTGTACTGTCCCAGTCTGCCCTTTGACAACTGGCCCTTGTAGCCACCCCAGACAGAGCTGTTTACTTCACTAACCACTGTTTGTGTTCTCTGTTGGAAAAAGATCATCAACAGAGTGAACAGTGACAGGCCATCCACCGCATGGACGTACCACGCCACTGAGCAGGATGTGAAATTTCGTCTGTTGTTTCTGCTGCGTGTCAATATAGGGCTCTTTCAGTCAGTTGCTCGCCTTGAGTTAAAGTTTTTTATTTCACTGTGGTTGCCTTTGTAGAGAACTGTTGGGTGTCCCCTCTGGAGAGGGATCGGGACTGTGGATCAGCGCAGCGAAATGTAGCGCCTCGCTGCCCTCAAAGCCGGATTTGGAGACCTGCCTGCTGTCTACTCATGGTGAGTCATCTCTCAAGTTGAAGGCACTTGAACCCGTGTATACTGTTTTGACATCTTTACACCTACTGATGCATGACACCAAGGTCATCATCATGGAGTAACATTCACAGAACAGTAGCTCCATTGTTAAGCATTTCTTTTGCATGCAGGCCAAGGACAAGAACACATGTACATTTCTCTGCCTTTTGAAGCAGACACATGTACTGTGAGCAAATTTGTTGTTTGTATGGTTACTCCAACGGATGCTTTGGTAAACTTGCAAGACTTTTTGTTTTACTATGTGTACTATGCCTTTCTTTTTTAACCCTTGAAATTCACAAAAAAATCTGGATGATAACCTTTTAAAATGACTGGTTATAACCTTTTTAAGTAAGGTGCGTTATTGGTTAACTCCATCTTGCCATCTTATCTTATACTTTAGGAAAACATTTGTGGGCCTTCAACTTGTTCAAACATGTCATGCGAAGCAAGTTGTGCACAGGTGAACTTAGCGGACTTGTCTTACATACACCCACTTGATGCTTCATCCCTTGTTAAAATATGACATGTCATCAGACAGAGAACGCTATTAACATGATGGCAAAAAATGGGCCAGAAATAACGTTTACTTTTCCATTTGCTGTTTTCCTAAATTAATTTAAGCTGAGGCTTTTTCATTATTCAGTATAATTAAGAAACTTATTTAAATGCTTATCGGCAGCGCTGCAGAATTTAAAAGAGTATTTTCTCTAAACAGACTGCTCAGCTAATGTTCTGACAATCCACTAGGTAGTCAGCCGTACGTGCTTAGTAGTGACGCGTCTTTTTGGGAGAGTACTGTGGAATAACTCTGCTGTTTATCCAGGAAAACTTTATCTATTATCAGGGAATAGATTCATGTTGCCTGCATCCGTTTTCATTGTGCATTCTTACTATAAGTGTGCTGGAGGTGCTGTCATCTCTTCAAGAAGCTGCCTGTCAAAAATAGTCTTATTTTTTAAGAAGTGTCCCGAGTACTGATCGATGTGTCGGCTTGGGCCCCTATGTAATTACTCTGTGACTGGCCAGCCATGAAATTGTTGTTTGGCTCTGAAATAGATCCAAAGTCATTTCATAAGAAGTTTTTTAGAGCAAGGCCTTCTGGTGCTGCCATAGTCCAAATGAATATGACCATGGCAGCACCAGGAATTGCTCGGCCAATAAGTAAGGATAAGGAGTTTAGAAAAAAACAAACAAACAAACAAAAAAAAAAAAAACGCATCTGCCAGTGACCTCTGCGGTCTGATTACCAGGCCTTAAAGTTGTCTTATTCTTACACATTATGTCTGTAGTCTGCTTAGTTTTTCAAGTGTGTGTCTGAAGATGAACAACTTCTGTCAGCTGTTAAAGGCAGTGTTGAGCTCCCAGGCTGCAGAGAGGTACGCAGAGTGGCAGTTGCTGGCTTACATGTATGCAGCTGTGGCCTGTAAGATGCGGGCTGGCAAATGGAGTGGAAGAGTAGTCCCATTAAACCCTGGCTCTCCTCTGAGAAAGAGGCTAACAGCTCTGAATGCTGGCCTCTCACTCCTTGGCAGAAAGTGCTGACACAAATTTCTGTCTGACTAAAATGCCTTCTGACCGCATGACACTGGCTCTTTTCTTCCTCTGAGATTCCACGGCTGTAAAGCCTGGGCTACACAAAAGAGACACAGTCTTGCATGTGCTGCTTGGGAGATGGCATAAATTATAATCATACCATAAACTGGCGCAAAGGTCTGCATTACTCACATTTTAGAGGGTGAGGAAGGAATGTCTTTGTTTGAGCAGTTAATTGGTTTTATGTGCGTTCAAAACCTTTCATTTCTAATTTCCTGCACATTGCATATCCTGGGAAACAAATGAGTTTCCTGTCAAGCTTCCTCTTGTTTAACAGTTTCACATATACAGTTTGTTCTTCGACTTTTATTCAAAGATACAAATCCTGTAATTTGCATGTGTCCTGGAGCAGAGAAAGGCTGCCTTGTCCCTTTTGGCCTGCAGCGAGGATCTGTCAGTTTGTGATTGACGTGGCGTGGCTCCTGTGTAGGTCACTGGTGCGGAGATGCAGAAATATGACAGTGTCTCTGGGCACAAGAAGCACTGGCTTCCAGTCCTTCAATTGAGCATGTCATCAAATGTGATGTGCTGTTAACCTCTAGAAACGTTTGCTGGTGGTAGTTTGCAGTGTATTTTTCAACACAGAGAAGCTGTAGTTACTAATTTCTGCATGCCTCAGGTGCCTGTTACAGTAAAGCAACTGCATTTATAGGCCTTCTTCTAGTAGTAATAGTCACACTTTGACCAATCAGATGCTTTAGGCAGGGAATCTCTGGTGAGCGCTTGAGGGGACGATGATGAGAATGATCAGCGTTGTCAAGTTGGTGAGCGGCATCTGAAGAAGACGGTTTCTCCCCAGTGGGGTGAGTGGGTGTTAAGCTACAGCCCACAGCTACTGAAGGGGAGCTGTGTCAAATCTGACACGCCGAAACCCACAAACGCCAACACTGACAGCAAGTTGTGACGAAAACCAATTTACAGGCAAAATAAATTCTGTTTGAATTGTGGGGGAGCTGTCCTCCCTGGCTTGCTGTTGCTGCTTAAGGTTTTTAGTCATCCTTGTATGGTGGTAGGTTGGCTAACTTCTCTTTGGGGTCTGTTGGGACTTGTCATCACAAACCCGCCAAAGATTTAGAGCAGATTAGGAAAGAGTTTATTTTTCCAAGTAGCAGGAATGTTCAAGGAACATGATGCAGGTAACGTCGCATTGTTACTTTTTCTTAAACATTACACAGACACCACAGACTCTGGATCATTCAATGGCCCAAGATAGATGGATAAAGACTGAGGCATGCTTACAAGCCTTTGTAGTTTGATTGTGCAGATGGGCTCATGCACCATGTGACATGCATGTGCCTCTGTCGTGTCTAATGTAAAACACTCAGACAGATCTTGGATACATGGGTGACACATGGCCAAAACTCTCACCCACAGAAACCTCTGTATTAGTCATTCCTTCCAGTTAATGCTGCTGGCAGTTTAAGTAAGTGAGGGGATTATTTTCTTGTCACTGAACTTATGACTCCTTGTGTGTGGCGTGAGGAGTACAAAACTTTCAGGATAACCTAAACCTGCCTGTAAAATATCTGACAGGTGACAAAAGAAGTAGTCTAATTCCCATGCAGCTCATTAACACATTTCACGCTGGTGGCTTTGAAGCTGGACACACTGGTTAGCTCTGGACTCCGTGGATTGAGATGGGAGGCAGCTGCCCTGGCTTTGAGCAGAGAATCGCTCATTCAGGGTGAAATAGTGAAAGATGTACATGAAAGGGCTTCAAGAGGCTTTTTATGCCATTTGCACTGTGAGAAATTCCATATTTGTCTTGTCAATAGAGCCTTGCATATATATTTTTCCAGTCAGAGTCCAAATGACAGAAGCTGCAATAGGCACATGTCAGTGTGTTAAAGGGTAAGAATAGTCTTTGATATTCACCTTTTCAAATAAGAACATGCGGTACTTCCATAATTTTCGCCATTGCTAATACTTGCAGTCATTCAGTCATGACTGAATTCATTCAGTCATTTTCTCAGGAAAATCCAAGCTAGTGTAGATAGAAGCATTCAGTTTCACAAAAGACTTCAGTTGTCTATCTTAAAGCCGTGTCATTAAGCGTAATGGTGTCCGGCGTCCAGTTCACACACTCTCCAGGCTCCAACACGGTCTGTGCTAATGTATGGTCTGAGAAATGATACAACATGAACAGCATGAAAAGCCACTCTGCATTGTAGTCTAGACTGAGCTGTATCACAATTTCCTTCACATTTTATTCTCATTTCACTTCATGCATAATAATTGTGGGGGTAGAAGATATGGCCCAGCAAAACTGTTGTGAATTAATTTTCATTCTGTCAAAACTGGGACAACATTTCCACCATTCCTCGCAAGAATCACGGCCTAGCCCCACCTGAGTATGTCCTGTGTAAATTGTGTTTGGACATCATGCAACAAGAACCACAGCATCTTGTGGGTTTTTCTTAATTTATCCAACTGAATGTGCACCAAACCAATAAGGCATTTCATGTTGAGCTGTATTCTGCCAAGTCAATCATATTTTCCTCATCTCTATCACAGTATTTACCATAATTAATGTGCGCATGGGATCGTACATATGGTGCAGATGCAGAGGTAAACAGAGACATCAAGTTATCATCTGGGCTTTTGAGGGAATTCTTTAAAGTGATGCTCCTTTGGGACCGTGTATGCACAGGTTTGTTCAAAATCAGCTCCTCCCCTCTCATCTCTGCCAGCCGTCATTGACAGCTGGGCCCAGCTAACAGCTGCCTCCCCCTCCCCCAGAATCTAATATATTAAAAAACAAAAAGAGCTGCCTTGTAGGAGAGCAAATTATTTTGTAAAGCCACAGTGAATTTGTGGGTGGTCCCTCTTGGACAGGTTCACAAGGTGAAGATTGACTGTGTTAAATTCTCACTGTCCAAAGGAAAGTTTTAATCTTAAATAAAATAAAGCAGCAAAAATGAAAAACAACAAATAATGAGATAAACTAAAGCAGATGATCACCTGATGAGGATGATGAAGATGATGATAGTGAAAAAAGGGGCTGATTTTGTCAGCGGGCCAAGATTGACTTTGAGTCCAGACGTTAGAGACATCCAGACTTCTGTGATATTCAGTTAGCCAAAGCTGATCACCTCAGTGACACACATGACTTCTAAAGCCACCCACACACACACACACAGCAGACATACATGTGGCGGCCACTGCCAATTAATTGGCAGACGAAGTGCCTGGCAGGGGTCCATTATGAAGGCATTCTCTCCTGGGCAGCTTGCCTCTGTGAAATTCAGTAATGAAACCAAACCCATAACTTTTCCCCTCGTTTGCCTTAGTTTAAGTAAGATTACATGTTGTACCTTTTATTCAGACCTTCTGTAGACAAGTTTCAAAGGCATTATTAGTGACTGGTGTTTGTGTGCACTTGAAATTTATTTCTGTTTATGGATATATGCAGCTGCTATTAAGTGTAACCAAAACAGATAGGCATAACAAAAAGATAGTGGTAATTTTATGTCACCTGCCACTGACCTACAGTCTAAACCCCACTGGCTATTCCATGCTGTCGATTACACTTGGCTGCAATTAATTAAATATGCATGATTGTGCACCAGTAGTTCGATCCAACACGGCAATTGATGGATTTTTAGAACGTTATTTCTCCGCGCTTATTCCATTCCATCTCCACAATCCCTCCCCACGGTCACACTGTTTTCGCACTATATACATCCATGGGAGGTAGTGTGTGTAACGCTGACGTGCTCTATCTCAAGAGGGCAATAGAACCTAGTCTTTTTCTTTTGCTGATGTTGGCAAGGCCTGGCTCAGCCTGCTAATGTGGATGGCATAAGGCCTGATGAAAGGCGTGCTCATCTGTCAGCCTGTGACCTTCAGCAGAGGGGGAAGGACTAGAGGTGAACCCGCATGTTTCCATCTACATACGTAATGTCTTTGCACCCTCACCTAGCAACCTCTGTTTGCCACCTTAATCATCTTCTATCTGACGCTCAGGTTCACATGTCTTCATCTTGTGTGTGAGGAGACTCGGGCACACATGTGCACACACAGACACGTGCCTTCTTGAAGATACATAGTGGCTGCTGTGTGTGACTGATGTTCTGCAGACATAATCACTAAAGAGAGGGTGCTGTGTTCCTATTAAGAATACTCTGCCTGGTTTAAGGGAAATCAATAAGGACTAGACAGAATGAAGATGCCCTTTCTTGTATGTATAGCTCATTAATTTTCACAGCGGAGCCTCATCAACCCAACACTCTGGATTACTCATAATAACACAGGACAAATAATTGTAATGTGACATGAAAACAATCAAAGTCATTTAACGAAATGACTTATGATAAGTATCTCTCAATTAAAAGCCACTAAAATGCATTGCTGTTGAAGTGAAAATGGCATGGATGAGTGCCAACATCTCTGCACACATCACCACACTTTGTTACCTAATTCCTTTCAATCCAAGCTCATGTGAGTGCAGGAGTAAACCACAGCCCCGTCTCTCTGTGCCCAAGCCAGTTGATTGACACATGGTGCGATGGTGTCTGGGAGTCCAACCGACATTTATTGGTGGTCATCAAATTGCCATCAGAGGTCAGTGGCCAGCTAACACGCTAATTGGGTCTCGGTATCCCGTGGTCTTGTCTACGCTTTCAATCAAACATCAGTCCAGCCTGACAGCAATCTGGTGGTGGGCTGAACTGGAAGAACAAGTAATTTAAGATGTTTTCTCTTCCGCCCGCGCTCCATTCTATCCTTTGTACTGTCTTCTAAGATCCCGATTCATAATCACAAATAGCAACCCTGGAGGTATCATTGCCCTTGTGAGGCACACTAATGTGTTTTTTCTCTGTGGTGTTGTGTTGCTGGCTTTGGAATAAATAGTGAGTCTGGGTGGGAAAAAAAAAAAGAAAAGTACATTTCTAAATCTTGAGATACATGTGAGGAAAAAATGAATTTAAGGCACACATCCCATTTGTAATGACAAAGCTGCAGTTGGTTGTAGACCTAAATCCTATTTTTGCGTTCCACAAGCAAGACTGATTACATAAAAAGCAGTAGTACAGTACATCCCTGGAACCTGTCATCGCCTCTTTTTCAGCGTTATATTAAGTCATTTGCATGCTAAAGGCATACACATCTCCCACAGAAAGTATCTGTGGATGAGACGAAAGGAGATTAGAGAGGTGCTGCTAATTCACAGTGGACAAAGAAGTTCTTCACAGAGTGGATGTGAACATGATGGTGGTGTATATGGTAATACAGGACTGGGAACAATGCATAATTCATCGAGAAACAGATTCATCTCCTATCTCAGTCAGTGTGCCTCTGTTCCAGTGAAACCACGTTTATATCCATGCCAGTGTAATTCACCAACTTATTTCCCCAGATATGAACAAAACCAAGGCTGCTGTCAACAATCACTTTTGACAATTGGACCTGTTTTTCTGTCTTATTTAAGTGCGGGTAGGCCCAGCTGAGGGGAGAAACTCATTTGGCCAGCAACAGATGTCGTTATGGCTGCCCTTTTGGCATACCCAAGCTACTCTGTTTCTTTCTCTCTTTCACTCCTCCTGTTTGGTTGGATGGCAGTACTGTATTGATCCGTTCTGTTCTCGTCTTGTGGTTTTGAAACTGTACCCACCCTCTGAATGTCTGATGACTCTCTGCCCATTTTGGATGTGCTGGGTACATGGACGCCTTGTGGGTTTTCTTGACGTCACCGGCACTATCTGTAGATGTCATAAATAGAAAGCATCGACACATAACCTATTTGAGACTCATTTCACCTTCACCCGACTGCCTGCCAGAGACAAGTATTTCTTACACCTAGATAAAGAGACAAGATGTAAACATGTCACCTCAGTATCTCTAAGAATTTCCGTCCATATCAGACGATGTTGCAGCTCATGATTCATGCCCAGTGCTATTGAATGAAGTAGTGTGCCCTTTATGTAGCGAAGCAAAAATTATAGTGTGGGTAGAAGTGTAGTGCTTCTGTCACAGAACTGCAATTAAGTTCTCCTTTTTAGTAACTGTAACCAAGATATTTCCCTAACCTCTACCAAGTGCCCTAACCCTACCCTAAGGTGGCAACAGACATCTTTCCCTGCTAGCATTTCCAAGTGGTAGTAATGTTGGCACCACTGTCGCAAAGAATAATATAAAAAAGTTTCACTATTGCTCATTTCAGATCAGGCACAGGCCAGGAAATGTGTTATTTGTTTAGATTATCAAATGGACAATGAATCGTGTATTTGTTTCAGGCTCCTAGCAACATGGATGCTGCTAACAGTCTGGCCACTGTCCAAAGCAAGAAACAACTGTAAGAAATTTGATCACAGTTCGTTGATAAAAGCAGATTATAACACCTGGTTATATTAATATAGGTAGGCAGGTTTTGTTATTGACTGTCTGTTTTGAACCTTCTCAAGTCCCGAAGCTCTCTCCATAGTCAGACCATAGGCCATAGGGACTAATCACGGTTTGCCATTAAAAATCCAAAGGGTTTGTCCCAGAGAATAAGTCTAGGGCTGAATTTCTGTCCTAGTCCAACCATGGCTTTCTCCACTGAGTGAATGTCCATCTTCTTTGCATCATTGCTGGGTAGAATTTCCACAGGTACCCTGGTTGTATCACTGTCTTCCATTACCACTATCTGGGGAAAGCTACTGATAGCTTCCAGAGAAAATTAAAGAGCTGTCATCTTCCTTGCAAAAATTCCTGCCCAGTGGCACTGGCCATTCAAAGAAATCTGGGCTTTTACAGAATCGGCAGGGCTGAGGCAAATCTGTGGAATATGGCATTGGGAAAAAACCAACATGCCATTTTTCTTCATGGTCAGCTGTGATTGGCTAGTTGCATTGCTGCAGTGCAACATTAGAAAATATCTTTATTTTGTAGCCACAAGCAGCAGTGCAAGTCGAAGCAGCTGAGCTTTGCAAATCAAAGTGGTGTGCCAAGCATTTTTTTAAAATGATGGTTGAAGCTTTGACTTGTGGCCTGTAATGCATTTCTGTTGCAAATGTCGATACAAACGGTTGAACATTATTCTGTACAGCTGCAGTATCTCTGCTCTAGTACACTTTGGTTTGAGTTAATTTCAGATGAACACTTTTGTAACTCTAAGGATTCACCAAGGAAACCAACCCTGGAGTACCCCTGTAGCTTCACTTCACTTAGAAGCCATGTTAAGCCTATCAACCACTCAGCTGCACTTAATACACATTAGCCTCAGGCAAGGAAGTCCAACACTCTCTATGGCTCTGCTGCTCTGAGATACAAAGTTACTACAAGCCCTCAGCAGGCCTCCTGCTCAGTAACGTGTGGTCAAGCATTTTAAGGAAATGAATTTAACTGGGACACTCACATCAACTTAACTAAGAGCCAGTGGGAGCCTATGCTATTTGGTTGTTTAGTTATTCCCTTGAAGTGGCCAAATCAACCCATTTGAGTATCATCTGAGGGCTAGTTATGTCAGGCAGAGGGAACTGACAGAGCACAGAGGAGGGAGTGGCAGTTACAATTCTGTGTGAAACCGGCTTCAGGCTTGCACTGGATCCATGTGACAGCTGAGCTGGGACAAGATGTGTGGGGATGTTATGAGAACTTATCACAGCCACTTTATGCTTTTAATTTGAAATGCCTTCAAAGGCACAGATGTTACTCCTTTTTATGTTTTTATTCTGTTACAACATTGAATCACAGTAGATATGAGTCGGGTCACTTGACAGTAATCAGCAATATGTTTGTTGTTCTTAACTCAATTTGGAGTGTGAAATTTCCCTACTCTACAGTTCTTAATTGTTTAGTAATTGTATTAAACACATTAGTTTAACAATAGGTAACATACAGTATAAGCATAAAAAAGAAATGATGTCAGTCTAAAAACTAGACTTTGCCAAGAAATGGTTTCAGGATTAGGTCACAAAGCAGGACCCACCTTAAGTTCCTTACCATGTCAGTTGTTATTGTGTTTTAGTGGCTCAGATCCCCAGACAAATTTTTTGTGTACTTGGCACAAAGCAGTTGACAAAGTAGGTCTGGAGCTTTGGGGGCCCCTGATGTTCTGGGCTGTGGGGCAGTTGCCTACTATGTAAGTCCCAACACCCTTCTTGCAGGCACCCTCACTAGTCTGTAGGAGTCAGTTCTGCAACAAGAAGGATGTCATCCCCTGCTGATTTCCCACTGCCCAGTTGTCTATGTCTTCTGACAAACACAATGCAGAGTTATTGCTACTATTAATCAAATCCAGGGTCTCTGCACTGGTGGGTTAGAATTTTGTTTATCAGTGTCAGATTCAGCTCAATTACATTGACTGTGATTTACTGCTATTAATCAATATAACAAGACATCAGGGGTGAATGTATTTGTCTAGACATTGTACTTCAATATTAGATGGCCTTTTGCATGGAACCTAACCACTTTTTATCCTGTTACCCTGGAGTGTGATTACAGTGAAAACAATCCCACATTGCATCTATTTAATGCCACTTACAGTACACAAGGAGATCCTATAGTCTGACATAGATATAAGCCACAATTAACAAGCAAATGAGGAGTGAATGAGACCAGGAAATGCAGCCTGTTTAATTCTGAGAATTAATTTTCAGCGCCTGCCCAGACCAGAGAGACGCCAGCTGATTTTAAATGTCTCTATCTCAATGCAAATGTGCGATCTGCCAATGTTGATTACCTGCCGTTAGCGGCCTTCTGGCAGAATGACCTTCCCTCCTCATGTCACGACTGTATTTGCCCCTTTAAGCTGCCTGTCAAACATTGAACTATTCTTCTTCCTGAGACTCTGGTCTATCTGTTTGAACAGGATCAGGGCACCGGAGGCATACAAATAGGAACCTCTGAGATGATTTATGCAAAACAAAATTTCCTGTGTGTTTGACAGACTAGATGATGGACATCTCTGTGTCATATGTCAGCAACAAAGATGAAAGGCTATAATTTAGATTAGGTTTAGATTTATCATTTCATTAATGTAACTCTTTGCCACCTCTGCTCAGTGTGTCAGTGCGGATGGTGCAGCAGCACTTCCAAATGGCCAGCAGGTGTAGCAGTGAGGTCTATGAATGAAGAGGCAGCCATAAAGAAGAGGAGTGGAGGGAGGATTGGAGGCAGCAGTCAGTGGGATTAATTGAACTGTCTCATTTAACCATCCTTCTCTCTAGGTGAATCCAATATTTAACACAGTGTTTGACCTTTAGCACCATCATTTAGCTTCATTTGTTGGTGAATAGTAAACCTTTACGAATCCTCCAATATGTCTTAACCTTGTAAGATGATGCCATATCAGTAGAATAGTTCCACTACTTTAATATTGCATTTAGGAAGATGCTGAGCATCTCATCCGTCCTCCCATGTGTTTCTCTCTCTACCTCCCCTGTGGCAACATTTGGTGAGCTTTACGCTACACATTCACTGCTGCTCATCCACACAGTCTTGTGTTATTGTTCACAGCAGCAACCAAACAAGAGCGAGGGAGCAGTAAAGTAGCACATTCACAACATATTAGAATCAGAGCTCTGCTGCTCTTGTCATTTTGATGTCTGCAGGGAAAAATGCTTTTTCATTAATCACTGACGAAGGCCTGCTTCCACACTGTCTGCTATTGAAGAGATTACGAAGAAGACGTGCAAACTCAACTTTAAAAAACTGTGGTCATGCAGCTCTGAGAAAATAAATAGGTTTTATGCATTTAGATGATTTATTTCCTTCCTCGGTCTGGCTAGGGGAATTTTCTACACCTGCCTACATGGCTCACAGTATTTCATCCCATTATTTGGTCTTGCCGAGACAACCTCTAAAACAAACAGGGGAAAATAAAGCCAATGAATTATGTCCTCCTTCATTTGGCTCTCTTTGAGTCTGATAAAGGTTGACATGCTATTTCAGTTGCTTCCTTTGAATAGATTTGAGCGAGAGGGCGAGAGAGGTCTTAAGCTGGTTTAAACTGGGCATAGATTTGGTAATGAAAGTGCGTGCCAGTTGGCCTGTGTAGGAGGACTTCTGTTTCCCTACAGGGAGATGACACAACCAAAGCACATAATAATGCACTTAGCTACAAGTAGGCCATGTCAGTGTGTTGGAGAAAAAATGCATTAAGCCTGGACCTTAGGAGAACTTGCTCTATAACATTACTTCAAAAGATCAGGTAAGCTCTGCAGTATCAGCCAAAAGCAAAGACATGGAGCCTACACATGTGAACATGTCACTTTCAGGGGCTCTTGGGAACCTGAAGCTTGTGCCAAATGTCGACTTTGCTCTTTAGCATTGAACTCTTAGGGCTTGGGGTCACAGATGGTGTGCTGACAGCTCATGTGTCAATGGAGAGCAGAGCGGTCTGTGACAGTTCACGTAATCTGAGCAGTATTCACTGTGTGAAAGTTGCAAAGCAGGAGGAGTTACTTCAGGAGTCCAGGGTTCAATAAGTAAAAGTCTCATTCATTTTCTGCAGAGACAATATCAGGAGACCAAAAAAAAAAAAAAAGGTAAGGAGAGAAAGTTTACTATGACTCCCAAGGTGCATGTTAGTGAGAATTATCCACACTCTAATGGCCAGCAGTAACTAAAGATTTCACTTTGCAGGAACATTCAGGAGTTTAAATGAGTTCACTTTCAAATTCTGGGCCAGTGTTGGATGAATTATGCTAATGTGGCATGGTTCTTGTTTCCCAGTTGCAACAACAAATGGTTTTGAATTTGGTAGCTCTCTGATTTGCACCTCTTATTAGCTACTTGTCCATAACAGCTTTTTCTGAAGGTATTTTAGTATTTATGGACTCTATTTATGTGTGAACATTGAGTGAAGTTGAGGATATCTTTATAGTGAAAACTTGGATATATTTCCATTCTTTGAAAAATTAAGCATTTATACTTCGGTATGTGACATTCCTCTTAAGTATGACTTGAACATACCTTATGTTCCATGAAGAATTCGTAATTATGAGCTGAGGAGGTGTCAGACAGCAATCTTGGCCTCCCTGGGACCAGCTGTCTCATCTGTGACTGATCATACCCTTGTATGGTGCATCGTGATACAGATATCACCACCCTGCAAAGCGATGAATGCGGCGGCATTAATCTAGATTAATAAATAATCTACCGCAGGGCTGGAGTAAAACTTTGTTACCAGCAACCTTAAGTGGTTTCTGCATTGCCCTGCGCAACTCTCACCTTGTGAGCCGGGCCCTGACACTTCCCCTTATTGATATCAGTGTGATTTATGGAACTCTGCTCCCCCGGCCATCCTCAAACTGGGGATGGGAGTGTGATTTATTCCTGTCTGATGCTGCAGGGTGTCTACTGCTGGCAAGATGAGGGAGGAGGCTCTGACTGAATGAGCCTCCAGCTTGAGTCCTGCTTTAATTTTTAAGTGAATATTTTGTCTGCAGTGTTTATAGATTTTTTTTATTTTAATGAATAGATCCATGCACCCACCACCCTCTTCACCTTGCTCTTTTCTCCCTGAACCCTGGAAGGAAGAATGTGTATAGAAACAAATGGAGGAAATCAATGGATTGTGGATGACTCAGCCTCAGTCATACTGCAGTGCTTTCTCTGCCACTGTTCTTATTTGATTAAGGTCTGACATTCATGTTTCCCAGTCAGACTGCCGGGTTCTACCATAATTGCTCCAAGAAACGCGGGTCCCTCAGGGCAAAGTCCATTTGTCATTTTCAAACTGTTGATGCTTCATTGTGCTCTGGCTGCTGTGGGATTTTCACTCTTGCAACAGCAAAATTGAGCTGTATTTCTTTCATATGTGACTCCTAATTACCCATTTTGAGACAGAGTCTTATGATATCTTTTAGGACAAATTTGATTTTACCCAGAAATTTCCTTAGTCATTCACCTCCCTGAAAGATTTAATATCTGCCCTGTTTGGGAAAAAAAGCACCATTTGCTCCATCTCAATTTAAGATGGAGATCCCTCTGCTTTGCGACTGCTGTAACCTCTGTGTTATAAGTAATCACAGTAAGAGCACTCCTGTGGGATATGTGTGTCCCCTCTAATTTTATGATTGTGTCTGTGTGGTTTCCTCTCAGATGAGTTTTAATTTGGAGCCCAAGGGTAACATGAGATAAATCCTATTGCATGACCTGCAACACTGGCCTCTGCCATCGCTGCCCCCATTAAAGGATACTTTATTGATTGTAAATAAGCTTTGTAATTAATGGAGTTTCATGATGGGTCTGAGTCCAGGCTTAGACTCGGGGGGGGGGGGACGACGTCTGCACCTGCTACCACTTGGATGTTTTTCATGTTTAAAAATTTAGATGTGGCTTAGTGATTAAAAATTAAATTCATCCTACAGGAGGAGAGCAATATGAGGAGAACTAAGCTATAATCCTCTAATAATCATAACTCTGGTTTCTCAACATAATGCCATGACAAAGCAATTCTTCAAGCAAAGCTTATAGCTAAACCTACATATTTAATGGCTAAGCCTTTCACACTGGTATCTGTCTAGCTCAAAAGCCAAACTGGAGACCTTTTTTGTTAATTCAGCCTTTATGAGCCATGCTTAGGAATGAACCAAGCTGTGTCTGTGTTGTATTTTTCGTCAGAACAAACAAGTGCGCCGCTTCGGGTGACCAGAGCAGATGAAAGTGGCTCATCGTGCAGGGCTGGTGAATGTGCCTTTAAGTGGTTTTTAACACACTGGAGGAGCATTATGCCCGAGCTGTGGAAGAGCCTGAGATGGGCTGCATCCGCTTACGCACATTATCTGTGAGAGCATGCTGCTTCTTGGCTTCCCTTCACAAAGGCCGGTACACAGGGTCAGAGAGAGTGGGAATCAGCGATGTGTGTGCTTACACCCTCAGATGAAACATTGCTTCAGCTGTGTGCATACGGGTACATTTTTGTGTGCGTGCCTGTCTCTCTGTGGCGACCTGCGAGTCTGTATGTGTGTGTGTGCTTACTTGCCTACTCAGTATCCTGTCCTCTAAGATTTCGAACATTGATTGCCTCCTCTAGAAACAGACAGCAGTATCTCTCCCTATTTTCTGCTCTTGCAGTGAGTAAACAGCTACAGCCTTGCCTGGTTAGCTCACTGCTATACGTACGGACACAGATTTATTGGACTAGACTGTGAAGTCCTCCGGATTTCATCCCTAGTCCTTTTTAGCTGCACAATGGAGAGCTGACACGAAGCTACAGTATGTACTTACTGAGTCATGGCTTTTTAAGATTTTGATTTAGTATTATAATCACAGAATACCTTCTGGCCTGTAGGCCAACCAGACCAGACATAATAAGCTGCTCCTCACTCATATTTTATGCTGAGGTGACGTTGCGGTGAGTTGTGGATTCTTGCGTAGATGCCCCTGCACGGCCTTGGCTGTATCTCTGGAGATGAGCTTGCATGCTAATAGATCTGACCCTTTGCCACCTTACACTCCTCTCACCACTGTCTACATCTTGTCATAGGAAAGCACATGATTCATACCAATGAGTGGATTTCAGACAGAGGGAAGGGCTTGTGTGGTTCTACATGATAAAACCACTCCTCATTACTAGAGTGCTTATTCAAGCTATGGAAAGGGGAGGGGAGTGGTTGAGAAGTATTACTCTCAAATATCCTTAATTCTTTGTTGATGGTAATGAACCGTGTGAATTAGCTCTTAATAAATAAGCTTTGATTGTAAGAAGTCTGGGTTATTCCAGTCAGCCAACATCACGCTGTAGCCGTTCATGGCATGTGTCACTGCTCAGCCACCTTGAACTAGAACTGCTGCTTTTGATGTGACTCATGCTTTTCATCTATCCCTCTGGTAGGTGTAAAGATCACTTGTGTCACTGTATCATAAAGCAGCTGTGATGACTGCTATGATTAATCTGCCTTTTAACTCATTCTTTCCCACAGCTGGGGAGACCAGATTAATGCAACTGAGGCTGACTGTAGAACAAAGACCTTTTATTGCACGTCATACAGATACATTTACAGTCATGAACATTGCACAGGTGGCACAAAAATGATGTGAGGATTCTTAGAAAAAGGGACAAATGGCAATCCTCCACATGCTGAGGTTTGCATCAGCCTTTGCTGTTAGTGCTACCAACCCCTTTATTTCCAATCATTTAGTATTTGGACTGACATGACCAAATAATTTCTTAATGTCAGTTATTTATTCTAGTACCATATAATTGTCATACTTAACACTAGCAAATGTGGGAAAACAGCAGGAAATTAACCTTTAGTATTTGCAGGATGATATTTCATTGTTAATAAGAGACAAGAGGCCACGTTCCTGCCTTGTTATATGATTATGGAATTATTACATCTTCTGCCCTTTGTGGCACATGTAATTTAGTACGGATAATTATGCCAAAAATCCCTAAATTAGAGAAATTTCATATCTTTTGAGGGTATATCTGCCTGTAGCATCAGTTAACTCACTGCCTCAGCTGAGTTTCCAAGACAATCATATCAGATGCTGATAACACATTTATAAAAGACAGCCCTGTAGGAGGCTCTTAACACAATCTCACGCACTCTTAAGGTTCTTTAAACTTCACCAGAGAATGGTTGCATCAGGGTCTGAGGCAAACATTACAGAGAAAAATGTCAGGCTTTCTTCGAAGGTCCATTCATTCACATGAGAACTCATTTTTTATTTAGAGGAACCCGTCACTGTGGCTGGGTGACACCGCACTGCTCGGCAAATGAGGTCAAAAATATTCATATCTATTGTCAGTGATTCCTCTAAATCAGAGAGTGTTTTTATGAGCAGTGGAATTATCATCCTGTGATACAAACTTAAAGGATAAGTCTGGTATTTTTGGAGCTGGGAAGTTTTTTTCAAATGTACTGGGGCGTAAATGATTGACAGGGACAAACATCTTTGGACATACTGACGTAGTATTGACCAAGAACCAGCAAGCAGCAGCTGCTTCAATGTTATCCAACTGGGAATTTGTCTGTGTCAAATTGCATCCACTAAAGTGCTTGTTTTTGCCACTGCCAGGTTCAGATTGTTATTGTAAGTGACTGACAACATTATGGATAGGATTCCTACAGAGATAGACTCTTTTATTAAGGAGTAAGATCCTTTTTGTTTGACCATAAACATCTCTATATATCACTACCAGACTCCATTGACAAAAACAGTGATTTACCTTATGAATTGTAGTAATAATACTACATGTGCTTTCCTCTGTACACATGTAGTACAGAGGTAGTACATGTAGTACATGTGTTTCACTCTGAAATGTTAATAATTTTGATTAGGTTCAACTTTATTGTCATTGTACACAGTAAATACCAGCACAGTGAAATGTAGTTTAGTATCTTACCAGATGTAACTGTACATAATGAATATAGACCAATGGGTGATAGAAAGGATGCAACTATGACATAAACAAAGTAAACAAAATGATATACAAAATGTGAAGCAGCTGTAATAGGCCATGGTTTGTGCAGAAACAACAGTAGAATGGTCTGGCTGTAAACAGTGAGCACTTATCTAATCTGAGTGTAAAAGAGATACATGATACTGCATATAGTTAGAGTTAGATGTAAGTATTTGAAGTTAAATATTGATAACAGGGAGTATAAAATAATTAATTCATTAATTATTATGAATAATTAATTCATTTTGTAGGCTATGTTGTGGTGTATGTGGCGATAAGGCTTCATGATATGGACCTGAGAATAGCTAACAGATGTAGAGCATCAGGAAGAAGTGTTGTATGTGGTACTGTGTCACAGTGGACAACAATTGAAGCAACATCTGGGAAGCCTCTTATATCCTCAGTCTAATCTAACACAGTGATCAGTGAGTAAACACTACTACAGTCACACAGTGCCTGATTCTCTCAGCCTCCTGCCTTTGAACCCCCCCCCCCCCCCCAAAAAAAAAAAAAAAATCTGAATGGTCAAAGGGTTGGTGTATCAACACTCACAATCTTTCCAAAAAAACAACAAACACAGCTGGAATAATTTCCAGAAAGCATCTGAAGTGATATGAGGCTGGGTCTGGTCTCATTTTGGCAGCTACAGTAGCTCCCCTCAATTTTCCTGTGGTATAGTTTTTGTTGCTGTTGTTGTTCAAATTGACTTCTCCTTCAGTTCTTTCTCAATTTTTTCTTTGCACTTGAGCTAAACTCAAAATGGGCAACTGCCAGTGCTGCTCTCAGTTTTCAATCTTGTTGAGACTTATTGTAGAAAACTTCAGCAAAAAGGCAGACAGACACAGCCTGGTGAAATCAAACATGTTTTTTAAAAAAGTGTTCAGGGCTGGAGTCAAAGGTTCAACCTCATCAAAATTAAAGATAATCTGCACGTATAGTCAAGTGTCTTAGACCTACTCCAACTAGTCTACAGACACCATGGGTCCAGAGAGCATTCTTCCCAAGAAGCTCTCAAAAACACAGAAAAAAAGAGAAGAAAGTCCTGAATTAATCAGTAAAGACAAACAGATGTTGCATGTCTCAGTTCCAACCTGACTATAATAATAGGCATTGTCTCACTGTCATTGCTATTTCACCAGTGTCCCTCGCACTGTCTGTACTACTGTGATCCTAGAAGCCTTTTAGACCCCCTCTTAAGTTTGGGAGTGTGTGAAAAACACTGGGTTTGTGGAGGTTTTTTTTTAGAGCTTTTCCATGTCATCCTCTTTTTAAAAAAAGACACACACACATATATACAGTATATATATATATATATATATATATAAAATTATTATTATTGTTTGGGGCCCAAAGCTGGCTTCTCAGCTGGAGCTTGTCTGTGGGGCTTTGCCGAGTCACTGCGACCTAATGGAGACCATCTGCTGCCATGCTTTTTACCACCAGGACTCAGCAGAGATATGTGCGTCTGCACGGGGAGGGGAGAGGGGGGAGATCGGAAGATGGGGAGACGGAGAGGAGGAATTAGTGGGACAGAGCAAGCTGCAGTCAAGAAATGAAGACTGTCTTATGGTTTAAGGTGTTATCTGTCATCCGTGTCACTCCCAGCCTCTATTGTCTGCAGTCTTATGACACTGAACAGTATATGCTTTGTATTATCTGTACCAAATGTCTGCTCTGTTGAATATAATGGAGCCTCTGATTGCATAGCATTTTTTTGCCACCTTAATTGCAAAAAATCACCACAAAAAACCAATGTAATGTGACCAACTTTACAGACATTAGCTCTAGCTGCTGACTTTTTCTGCTTGTCTTTTCCTACACCTATGAGATCATTTGCTTAAGACTAAACATTTTTAACTTGCAAACTCATAGCACTGGGAAGCTTTTCATGGGTATGATCATTTTGATCCAAACTTGTAAAACAACACAACACAATACAAACAAATATATAGCTTTTTTGATGCTCTTCCACACCAAAACTTTGTATCACTATATAGATAACAGGAATTGGTATATGAATCTGGTTTAGGTGTATCTTCTATGTTTTTTCTTTATCCACAGTATATGTGTTTTGATGGAAGCTAATTGGAAATGACAGAAAAACAAAACAGCTAATAATAATAGTATGTACTATAACAATGATTAAATAGAAAAGAACAGGCCCACTGTGTGTCAGCAGGTAGAGTGGGTGGACCATTAATTGCAGGGTCGGCGGTTTGATCCTTGACCTCCTCTATCCGCATGTCAGTGTCCTTGAGAAAGACACTAAACCCAATTGCTCTCAACAGCATGGGTGTGTGTGAATGGGTGAATTTTAATAAAAGTGCTACATGAATGTAGTGTAAGCAGTTTGCATTGACAACTGAATGTACAAAAAAAGGTTTTTGTTAGGCAGTAGTAGTAAAAGCTCTGGTACTTCCCTGTGTTTTGCCCTAATTATGAGGAAGTCTTTGATCTTGCATTTTGATGAAAAGGATTTCCCTCATTTCCCCCATTTTAGAGTTTTCTGACACATAACTCTGCATTAATTTCTTTTGAAGGTTGTTTTTTTTTCCCTGGCTTGACAATCTAATTTTGTTGCATTGGTCTAATATTCCTGACGCTGCTTTTAACTAAAGAATTCTGTTGTTGACAATGTAAGCTCTCGCAGCAGACAGTTGGTCATACTGCTTGTGCTCTCACAAATATTAATATGTATTGTCTTTTCTTTCCCCTCCGACAGATTTTTCTGTAGTCTGGTCCAGGGCATCTGCTGCAGTCATGTTTAGGAACAGCTTGAAGATGCTGCTGACGGGGGGGAAGGCCAACCGCAAGAGTCGCAGCAGTGGTGAGTCTGTCTTCTCATGCCAGCCACAAACAATGACGCGTCAGCCTGTCAGCACACAGAAGGTGTTCACAAGTTCTGTGGGTGTATTTTTAGGAAGCAGGAACACAGCTCAGAAGATGTATTTTGCTTCTTAAAGAGTAATCTGCGACTCCTGAAGACCCCATCAAACCTATTCTCTGCTTAAAATAGGTCCAAACTTACTCATCAGTTCTGTTGCTTGAATAGCTGTGCCTCCTGTTGTGAGAACTTAACACCGGTTTCACACTGGCACTTGAAGCATGCTTTGAGCTTAAATAAAGCCATGTTGATCTACTTTCAAAGCAAACTCAACACTTCCTGCTGCTCTTTCACAGTAAAAGCCTCCCAACAGTGAAAATACTCTTTGCAGTTTGAGTGAACCTGAAATCACTCAACAGATCAAGCTGTCAAGGTCTAACCATACATCTCTGTTCTTGTTGTATTTGAACATAGTTTTATCTTGCATGTTACAGTACACTGGGTATCTGCAGGTCTTAGAAAGCCTTGCAAAAAGAAGGTATTATGTCTGATTATGGGGTGTTTTTATATGATACTCAAAAATTTTGATTTATGATTATTGTGGTCAGATATTACATTTTATTGTATGTGGTATTAAAACGTCTTAAAATGTCTTAAATTTATTGCAGATCTTCTTAGTATTGACTACTACACATTGCAGACAGCTAAATTAAAACCATTTCTCTGTGCATCTCCCTTTTTCCACAGTCAGGTGAAAGAGCTATTAAAAAGCAGTAACCATGTTACTCCGAGGTCCTTGGGAAAACCACATGAAACCTTTTGTTCCTACACATGCATTACTGTCACTCAACCCTTATAAAGCTCTCACTTAGAGGAACAGGGCCTTTGATGTGGTATAATCCCAGCCAAAAGCAACACTTGGGAGAGCTTTGACCGCTCGTTTTGGAACAGTACAGTCGTTCTTATTTGAATCTAATAAGTTTCATGTTATTGCCAGGGCAGTGTAACAGCCTTCACTCTCTTAACTGTCTCCCCAGGATAGGGTCTTTATTACGGTGTGAAAATGTGCCTTCTAAGGGCTTTCGTCCAGCCGCCCACTCGATTTGCACAGATGAATTAATTTTGTATAGCCTGAAATATCCCACAGTACATTATGTCACTGCTTCTCCCTTCAATTTCACCACTTCAGTGCGTGTGTTTATGAGAAGTCAGTGTTGAAACTTTTTTGTATGGGTTTGGGAGGCTTTTGTTTTGTTGCATTGATACAGTGAATTTCACCAGTGACTTGTTGGACTAGATGTTTTGCAGAAATGCAATAAGTTTAGAGATATCTGTGTCACTTAACTGGTTGTTATATCGTGATTAAAAAGCGTTTGATTTCTATGGCAACCTTGAGATGTTGCGTTAATGACATTCAGCAGCTTTCACTTTTTCAGTTTTTGAAAAATCCCTCTGACTTCGTGTCTTGTTATCTGTCTTGCTTGACTGAAACTCTTTTATACTCAGGGAGCACAGGTAACCAAAATTGAAGATGATTTTTAATTGTTAATTCTCAGTGAAATTACATTTTTCATGTATATATACACACACACACACACACACACACACATATAGTGATGTCCTTGACTGACTTTCGATGCTGAAGTGAACTTGCTGCTAACAAAACCTACCACCTCTCTGCCTTCAGTGTGATTGTGTATTTATGTGTGAAGTGGAGAGTATACTGAGCAGTAGCGCATGACTGGAGTACCCTCCAGTGTATTGATATCTGTTGCTGTCACTTTGCAGGGAATCCACTCTTCCCAGCAGACAAGTGCTGCTCTCACAATGCAGTTCCCCCACTGAAACATCTGTATCCCGCTGTTTCCTACATATGTACAGTACACGCTCGAACAGACACATGTGCACACTGCCACCACCTATGCCATTTTTAACCTTTAAACAAAAAATTTACACTTTTGTGAAGAGTTATGAGACCCAGAATTAAATACACACAAGCATGTTTTCACTTAGCTGCTCAATTCCTTCCAAGGACATCCGAAGGACTGGTTCTAGCAACCCTGACTTATCAGCTTACGACAGACAGGGAGTGCTAGAAAGCCACATCCGTCTGCTGCCACTGTGGGAGGAGCACTCGACTCAAAGGGAGAACTCTAAAAACTGCCTCCCTATATATGATTGCATTAGCTGCTGAAATTGGTCTGTGGTTCAGATGTAAGATTGTGAGATAAGATGATCATCCCCTGTGTTTGAGGCAGTTAAAAGTGGGCTTTTGGCTTCAGGAATGCCAGAGCTCCAAAGGGGAATAGATGCACTAATCTGAAGACAACAGATGAGCCAGCTGTCCCTTGATCTGCGCTGGAGAAATTGTTTGAGCCCCAAGTTACTAAGCTGGTGAATGGCATTTTTTAAATTGAATAACACAGATAAGCTGCACTGATTGCAATGATGTAGACATGTACAAATCTCTGCCACAGTACACTCAGGGAATAGGGTGTTATCTTTTGGGAAACTACATTGTATTGCCTGTTTTGTCCTCAGACGCGATCATTAATAGTTGAGTCAGTCTATAACTTGCTGCCATTCTTCTCAGTCCAGCTACTCCTCGATTAATCAGACGCCATTCAAGATCTGAAGTGAATGTTCACTTGAGAGTGCGTATAATCTCACAGCCTGAGATCCAGGCTGTTTAAACAAAAAGGACAAATGTCTTGGAGTTGCCGCAGCAGTGTTTAGATATCAGATATGCTCTGAGTCTTTTCGTTAAGACGCAGATCAGACTTCAACCAGTGTGTGTATGTAATGTAAGGCTTTCTCTCTGACAAAGCGGCCCACTGTTACTGTTGCCCGCGGCGGTTTCATGTACAAGTGTACCCGCCTGGAAAGCCAAAATGTGAACAAGAAGGAAAATGTCCCCTCATGGTCTCAGATATTACACTGACTTTCTAGCTTTGAAATGGAGGGGTGTGTAGGCATTGAGTTCATTTTTGTGGTGGTAAAAATTTTGGAGGGGACGGAAAAATGGGTCCAGACTTGAAACAAAGTCAACAGCCTGACACTGCAATTACAGTTTATGGCACTGGCTGATTGGAAAATGAGAAATGGGGTTGAGAGGTTGGGGCGTCTGGACGGAGAGCTGCTGCATGACTAATAAGCACTGACATGTGTTCAAGCGTGGCAGCTGACAACATAAGATGTAGTTTACACACACGTGCACAGGCTCACCAGGAGTTGAAATGAATTTGGATTTAGAACAGGATTTAGATTTTTTTGCTCACCAGGAAATGGTAGTGATAGTCAAAGTGTTTTAAAGATATAATGGAATAAAGATATAATAAGCTGCTTTTGTACTTTTGTCCACCGTTTTGTCCTATGAGAAACATTTTACACGTGTCAGTTTTAGCAACTTTCATCTGGCATTGTCAGTGCTACGTGGACCCACTTGGGGAAATCAAATAGAAATGCAAGTCATGCTGCACTTCACTGCACCTTATTTTTTATTTATCTCTGCTGCTGTTCACAAAAAGAGCAGGAAAAAATAACTGATTCTGAGCATTAACAGTCCAGACTGTACCTGGGCCTCGCTGTGTCATAAATGGTGTCAAACAGACAGAAACACGACTAAAAGAGACCTCTTGTACCATAATAATACGGGACCATGTGGTTCCTGCATTTCACTCACTTTTTATTGGGGGACTGCTGAAGTACAGAGTTGGACACAAACTTAGTACACATCTGCTTTGACTCCTGTTCACACACGTTATCACGGTTACAAAAATGTCTTGTACAAATAAAGGCCATATTTTATACAGATCATGAAGTCACTTTTTTACAGTTCAGCAGATACATTTAACAGTAATTTAGCCTTTGAATTCATGTTCGAATCATATATCTGCACCTATCCTTTTTTTCCATGTCCTAAATGCATACTTACAGCTATCACAGTGCTGCCTTTTTGTGCTGTGCCGTTGATGCACTGAGATGCTTGCAAGATTGATGGTTCTTCAATTGATTGATTCAAACTGACCTCTGTAGATTGAAGAGGGCACTCTTACTGACCTGTTCTTGTTCTGTTCCTCTGCAGAGAAGAATGAGACTATGTGTTGGTTCAGAGCATTAAAAAAAGGAACGGCAATACCAACTTAATACCACCTTTTTTAAAATTTTAAATAAAGGCCCTTTTCTTTCAGTCTGCAGCAGGGATACATCCATGTCGCTCATTTCAGTCAGACGTGGAAGGTTCCAGTAGCTCGACAAGTCTGAAGGCAGCAGGTGCTTGACAGGAATCAAATCGTTCCCCCTAATCACAGCACTCTAATTGATGGCTCATTTTCCACAGTGGTGGAGAAATCTAATTAGAGATCATCAGATCAGCAAACATGCTTCGAGCTCTAAGGCACGAGGAGTGACACAACAGCCAGGCCTAATGCAGTGTAAAAGCAATTATTGTCAATCTCAAACTGCGGATAAGCACACTTCCACTGGGCAATTCTACTGAAGTCAGATAACACGTTTTGTCTCAGAGCTGTGACTTTTAGATACTGCATGCTGCTAGATTTAAAGTATCTTACCATGTATTATATATATTTAACACTAAAGAGCATTTTCTGAGCAGTAGTACGGATGGCTGTGTGCTTAATTTGTCAGTTACCGTGTTTCCCTCACGTCATTAGTGTTGATCAGCATGAGAGGAAACCACTGAATTCAGTCACATTCTGTACGGTGGATAGATATCTATTATCTATGAAAAAACTAATACTGAGGACATGTGGACTTAATGAACCATTTGCGTACCTCCTTGCACCCATTATTTAGTTTACGTATGCATTATTGGTTTTATCTGTTGAGTAGTCTGTGTACTTTAAAATCAAATAAATGCAATGGAAAATAATGTATATGCAGATGTTGCAAATTTACATATATATTGCTACTTACATGCAAAGAAAGCTATGGAATATCTGGGGAACATTAGTGGCTGCACTGACTGCGTAGAAATGAATCACTCCACCTTGTAGAATATTATCAGATAGATGTAAAAGGCCTCAGGAAGAGCAGCAGCAGCAGCTTAACATGTGCTGATTCTGGCCAATCTCCACAGTGCGACAGATTGGCACCTACTGCTCCACAGAATGTCCCCTTCCTTCCTGTATTAATGAACCCAGGAGAAAAAAAATGAATGGAGAGATTTCAGTAGACCAGGTCCTGTTAACATGCAGGAACAATGTACTCCTACAGAGGGATATCATATTTAGCCTCTCATTTGCCATGGTCACTCCAGACTACATAATGTTAATGTTACTGTGGTTGTAGACCCAAATAATACATATATTGTAGATAATTTCTGTATTAATTCTGTAATTTTAATGATTGTTTTCATTATCCATTCATCTGCTGATTATTTTCTTGAATCAATCAATTCATTTGGTCTGAAAATGCCTGAAAGTTGTGACAAAAACCCATCAGAGAGTCTGTAGATGTCTTGTTTGGTACGGCCAAGAGTGCAATGATAGAAAACCCTGGAAAGACTGAAACAGAACATTAGCTTACAGTCAGGCAGTCATCAAGACTGTTGTAATTCATCGACAAATCATTTCAGCTCTACTTGATTTGTACTCAGCTGAGGTTTATGTTTTTCTGTTGTATCATTCTGCTGCTTTCTGGCTATTGTAGAGCGTACATTCATTTGTAAACTCCTCTTTATCTCACACTGTGTATTAGTAACCTCCGTATGTCTTAATTCCCTTTAAATGTGAACATTAAGATGCTGTGTAAACACAAATTGTAACCGGCAAAGCAGACAGTGAATCTGTAAATCAATATGGTGCACAGCTGTCGAGAGAAGGTCTGACCTTTGGTTACTAAGGACAACAGCCTGATGTCTACATCATCCTTGAGCTTCACTGCAGTGTGTCGTTTAGCCTTCTTCTTTCAGCTTTTGACATTTACAGTCCTGGTGCAGTGCTGGTTCAAAATGTGCCTGTCGGAAGGGGCTGATTGCTTGGCCTGCGCTGATCCAGCTCGGTCAGTCAGTCTTTGTTAGTCAGTCTTTGTTGTGTGCTGGAGTTTAGCTCCACCTCTCCTAAAACCCTGACATGTGCATGCTATGAATTGTCTGAGTGCTGCTCTGCCTTCGCTGTGTAGCTCCGCCTTTGTCCTCATGTCGGTTAACGTGTAGAAGAACAATTTTTGAGAACTGCTCATGCAAAAAACTTCACAGTTGACACCGCACTTCCTTGTGTCCTCAGTGATATATCCCCAAAGTTTGAAGTCAGTCGGATGAACTATTGTCGAGAAAATTGAAAAGACAGAGAGAGATTCCTCCATTTATAGTTAGATTTCATAGGTGCCTTTATGCAGTGGTGACTGAGCAACTGTGTCTGCCAGAGTAAAGTTGCTGAATCAAGAGTCTGTTCCATTTTGTGAGATGCCTTGTTATGTAGATATATGCGTGAGTATAATCTGTTTTCCTCGTCAGAGCTCAAGAAATGAAGTGTTTACGAAACTGTCAGAAAGTGCTTGTTTTTGGCTCTTCAGTTTCCCCTGAGGATTGTTTCATATATTTTCCTCTTCTCTCTAGGAAGCTCATTATCCTTTATAAATTCTGTTTGAAAAGTCAGTGTGGACTTGGTCTGTAAAGGTTTCATGAGAGGCGACATGAAGAGCCCTCAGTACAAAGACCTCAGCACTTCCTTGACTGTGGCCTCATCAGCCTTCTCCCAAAACAACAAGAACAGGCGGGTGGCGTCTCCTTGCGTGGGGTCAGTAGCCAGTGCCGATAAGTTGGGGCTGACACGGCCACCAAGAAGCTGCCAACCTCATCAGCCGGCACCTGTGGCCTCATCACTGGGTAACCATGGTGACAAAGCTGTAGCAAAACGAAAGTGTGCTGAAGGTCAAAGGCAATTGAGACGAACCTTCAAGAGGGCTGTGGGCTGAGAGATGCAGTGCCCGAAGTGTCAGCAGTGGCACTCTCCTATCTTGTGGAGTGTGGGAGGCACTTATGAGCCCATCAGTATGGCTCAGTGGTGCTACTTGATGCACATACCGCCCTTGTCACAGCCACCCATGTGGCTCAGCTGAATAAAGTCCTTCAGGCTCAAGAATGAGATGGCCTGAAACCTCTTCTCAGATCTTTATTGAGGGTCATGGTTAGGGCAGGATGGACATGGTTAAAATCAGCAACATGATATTAAAGAGTAACTCAAGTCTAAATCCACTTCAGTCAATAGATTATACATTAACACGAATTGATTCTGGTCTCAGTCTATAGTGTTCATTGTAACAGTGGCTCTTTGGCTTTTTCCACAGAAAATCAAGCAGTGCTGTGTCACACACATAAAAAGATCTGGGACACTGCCTTCTTTGAACTCATATAACCTTCAGGTAATCTCATTGAGATCAAGACTTCTTTTGCAATGAAGAGAAACCTGAGCACAGCAGAGAGAAAGAAAAACAAACATAGCCTATGTTTAATGGCATCCGACTGGAGAATTAGTGCCGCCAGCTGTTTATCTCAATGAATCAGCTCCTAATAGTCACATACCATTAGTGGGTAGAAATGTGTATCACTTTTTCCTTTGCATATTTTCCAGGAAATATGGTTAAAATTTGAGCTACATTTAGATTAAAAGCCTTGCTACTGTCATGACTTACTGTGATACTTGAACACAACTGAGACATCATTAACGTTTTTAGTAACGTTAACGTGTGCTTTTCTTACTATGATGTATCAAAATGTCCATAGTGAAAAAGGGAAATGTATTAGGTTTTTCCTTCAGTTTGTTCTCCTTGCTCTAATACAGTACATGCACTACTGTAAAGAAAAGCTTTAAAGACAGTATACAGTCATCGCTAACTGCTGAATAAAAAAACACAATAGTCAAGTGCATTCTCAGTAATAGCTGGCACTCATTGCTGCCAATGGTACTCAGCTGCACATTGTTCCTTTTGTTTCACCATTGTGGCAATAATCGCAGTGAAGCACCTCCTCTTATGGCTTTTTGCTATAGTACACTCTGATGTGCGAAAGATGGCATGAATCGTGTCTCAGTGTGTCAAGCCCTCAGTCTGCCTTCCATATTCAGCAGTTCTGGATTGATTGCCATCATAAATCTGTATTATGAAAGGCCTGATGCATGTCTAAAATCAGTACAGTGAGTGTTAGACGTGTACCATCAGGCCTGAGACTGCCCTCAGCAGGGTCCTGAATATCCCCACTGATGCCGACATTGGCGGCGGTTTGACGGCTGTTCACACAGTGTTCTGAGTAATTTCACTCGCTGTGTAGAAATACAGTGACATTTAAATGGAGTCTGTGGCTGTGTGTCTCTCATGCAGTTCTTTTGTAAAGGGAACTGTGCTCTCCAGTTCTAGCAGTAGGGAGTGGGCAGCACGATGCGTGGGTAAAGAAGCGTTGGTCTAACCTCTCCTCCACTCTCTGATCACAACGTCAATAGTGGGAACTCTAACTCCTGTTCACTCTGTCTCCATGTGTCCATTTCACTTCCCTTACCTCCCGCTCTACTCACTTTCCTGCCATCCCTCTATGGCCTTTTCCTCTTTTTCGATTTCCTTACAGCAAGTTTCCTGAGCAGAAAATTATACAGAGAGTAGACTTCGATGGCGCATTGTAATGTGAGAGTGTTTGTTGCATCTCTAGATTGGATCTGTGTCAGCTCTCTACTCTCTGTTCACTGTGACAGCTTGATTAAAGGGACGTGTTCACGGCTGAAGTGTGACTGATATTTAGCAGTTGGTGTTACTGTGACCTAGATATGGCGTCCTTTCTTAGGTGGCAACTGAGCCGGATAATGTTGACAGTGTTTTATGGTCATGGAAAGTGATAAGCCTTAAATACGTGAGACCATTCATGCATGAGATTGCTGCGTTTTGAATGATAATCCAACTTGTTTCTGTAACATGGTGTCATGGTGACGTCTTCAAATGTCTTGTCTTATCCAAAACCCAAAGATGTTGAACTAACTACCATAGATGGTTAAGAAAACAGCCTTTTTTAAAGAAATGACTGAAACCAGTTAATTATCAGAATTTTTGTTACTATAGCTTTAGATCAGTTAATACTAATCATATTAATTAAAGAAATTAATAAAAGCATCAAAGCACTCAGAGAGCAAATACATGAACCTCTGCCAAGTCCAAATTTGTTACTTTAATAATCAAAATGCACCTAACTTTCTGTTAGATTTCATTCACGTTTTTTGTCCTGCTAACAAGAAGAACAAATGGGAACAAAAATGTATTCTCATCCATGGTGATAATAACCTTGTGCTCTCACAAACTGGTTCTTTGCTTCTAGTAGCAGTAGTTACAAAAGTATTAGCAAAAAAGAATGATCAATTTTAGTACACTGTATGATAAAATTGCATGATAAAATGCATTTAAAACTCAAGCATTTTCCCAGTGCTAGGGGAAACTCTCTTCCTCAGGACAGAAGTCACACTTGACATGTAATTGAGATTTTTAAGGTATGTATGTAAGGATCTCTGCAAACTTCCAAGAGCTTCCGTTAACCATAAGTCCCCACTCTGTGTCCCAACAGACAGGACAATTTCATGAATCTTCACACAGATATATTTCAGTTGTAACCCCCCCAGTGGGCATTGAGCCCCCTGGTGCATTATTTCTCTGTGATATTGGATCTTTTATGATGTCGCCTATATCGATGTAGTCCTTATGTGTATATAGAGGGACACGTAGACTTAAAGCAGTCTCTTCTGTATGACTAAAATAGAACAAAGTGAAGAGGCAATTTGAGACATGGTGTATTGAATGTGGACTCAGGAGAATACATCTATATGGTGGTGCATAAACCTGCTTCCCTTCATTTCTCTCTTGCACTCTCACCATTATTGTATAATGCAGTCATAGGAATTATTGTATATTTATACTCACTGCTGCCTGTAAATGTTCACGTTTTACCCGCTGTTTTCAAGTATAAGGACTGTAGCATTTGAGGGAAATGTATAATTGTGATTTTCTGACCAAAATTGCAATTTAACAGCTCCAGTCCTGTGTTTGTGGTCTACATTGTATCAAACAAGATACAATTTTTATCAAACATTATCACAAATTTATCTTGTTTCTACATGGATAGACTCAGCGAAAATAATGGTCTTACATCAGTTGTATTAGTCAAAGAGAAGTCAACTTCTTAGTGAACTTTGCTAGTCTTGATAAATAAAAAACACATTTATTTAGATATGACTTTATAGGTATATGCAACATTGACAGTTGTAGTCATGGCATTTGATATTGGCTTTACAGTTATTGGTAATTGCTTCACATTTGGCCAGTAATACTGGCAAACAGTTAATAATACTACTTGCCTTAGGAGTTGGTAGAGACCAAAACGTGAGCTAAAAGGTGTCTATTAGACCTACATTCACTGGTGGCCAGAAATATGATTACATCGAACGACAGCTGTTTGCTAACAAATTTACCATGTCAGCTTTATGAGATGATATAATATTGCTGCGTTCACAGTCCCATTGCCAGAGTCTGGAGGTCATTTTTCTGACTTGGCACTACAAAGATGTGTTGTATGTAAATGGTCAGTGTTTAAACCACATGTTGATAGCTGTTAGATACTGAAACCACTCAAACATTGCTATAGTCTCACATGTTTTGGTGTATATGATGTTAACAGCTTGGCAAGTCTTCTGCCAAAATTTCCACCGAATTTCCGAATTACGACTTGAGGAGGGCGTTCGCCTGAATTTTCCCAGTTGAGAACTAATTTGTACAATATTTACGTCACCACATGAATGCACTACTGTATATGTCAGTGTTTTGTTTACAGTTTGTTTCTGCTGCCCCCAAGTGGCCAAAATATTTTGGTAATGCAGGTGTACAACTGGTGCTTTTGCCATTATATCAAATCGCGATTTTGATACAAAAACAATTAGTTGTTCAGCCCTAGAGATCACTGGCTTTGAAAGAGTTAAGGAATTCTATCGTAGCTGAAAGAAGAGAGAGAGAGAGGAGGAGGATGAGGGAGAGTTATTGCTGCCAGAGAGCCAGAGGAGGAGGTGGAGGAGGAGGGAATGAGAGCGAGAAAGAGTTGCCTGTCTGCCTGAGTGTGTGTGTGTGTCTGTGTGTGTGTGTGAGAGAGTGTGTGCATGCGCGGCTCAGTGAGTGTATGCGTACTGACACCTGGCGCTCGCCCTTCCTCGCTGCTCACATTGTGGAGAGCTCTCTGCCTGTCTGGGCCATTCTTTACCTCTCTCTCCCTCTTTTCCCTTCTATTCCCACCCTCTATCTTTTGTCCTCTTCTCTCTGCCTTTTTTCCCGTGTTGTTTTTTTCCTCTCCGTGCCCCTACAGTCTCCTCCTTTTGTTTAAGATCTCCCTTACTATGGTGCAGGATTTTTATTGCCTGGGTGGACGAGGCGCTCGACTGACAAAGGTGAGCCGGATGAATTGGGGCGGGAGAGTGGATGGATGGATGGATGGATGGATGGGGGGATTGCAAGGATGTAAATGCATGGATATCTGAATTCTGTTGTGAATATGGGGAGTGGTGGTGCCTTTGGAAAGAGCCACTGTCCATCAAGATTCAGCTGTTAATTGTTTGTCATGATATTTTAGTCGTGTAGTAGTCAGTGCATCTGAGCAGCTCTTGATTTCAGAAAGGCACCGTGTAGGCGTCTCAGTGTGTACTTTGAAAGGTGAAGGGTTCAAGTATGTGATTTAAGAGCAGTGTTGAGTGTCTTGTTTTTTGACTGGTGTCAGCAGCATGTGTCAAAGCCTCTCTCAGACTGATTTGTTTGCTCTGTTCTGGCTACTGGGCTTGGTGTCACCTTGACCCAGGTAGTGGGCTTTCTCAGCAAACGGTGGCTTGCCGGCATCATGCCACACCTTGAGTGTGGACACTGTGTGTGTGTGTGTGTGTGAGTGTTACTGTAGATAGAGGCTGAAAATAAATCTGGAGGCCATGGTGTCTGACAGATGGCCATTAGAAGGTAAAATTGTGTGAGGGAGAAATGAAAGATCAAGTGTATCTTGATGGTGATTCACTCTGTTCTTTGTGTAATATCTGTCGCCTTTTAAGTCTTCAAGTTTATTAATAACACACCAAGTCTCTCTGCTTTCTCTTGATGATTGGTTTCCTCAAAATTATGTCACCTCTCTCTCCATCTTTCCTCTCTACTGCTTCATCTGCCCCTGTAGGGCTGGGTATCAAATCGAAGCTGGCATTGAAGCCTGGTCAGATGTGTAATCTTGTTCACTCATTATTTGATCAGATAATTCCAAATTTCAATCACAATTTGGCCAGTTCTAGACAATATGTCTTTCTGCTCATCAATTACAAAACACTTTCACAGCTTCTAATTGATAGAAACTGGTTATCAAACATTAATATTTTTGTGTTCCCAAAATTGGTCCCAAATGCTGTGTCACATCATTAATCTTGTTTCTTTGTTCTTTTAATCAGATATTTCCTGATATAAATCAGAATTTGAATATAGATTTTTTTTTTTTCACTATATCAGAACCTGAATCCTGTTGTCATAGTTTTAGCCATTTTTCTATTGTTGTGAAAACATTGCAGTCAATTGGCTAATTCCTGAGAGCTGGGAACATGGCGTTATCACTAAAAATAAGTCAGACAGGGTTAGAAACACAAGCAGTCAGACAGCCAGACAGGTTGTAAACAAGCCAAATATTTATGCAGATCATTTAAATGACTTCATATTAAGGTAAAATTGATAGTGAGCATGCCTTAAATGCTGTTAGTAATTCCTCATTGTGCATGTAGACAGGAATGTTCTGCCCGATTATTTTCTCAATTCGTTGATTGATCCTTTGATGTACGATATATCGCAAATTATAGCGACAGCCGCACATTCTCACAAATATTTGGCTTTTTTGCTTGAAAGGTATCTTAGAAGTATTAATTGAATATCAAAACAGACTGATTCATTTTCTGTTGATCAGCTTATCCATTAACTGACTAATGTTTTCAGGTTCATTTACTACAGGGAGTTTGGGCAGTAATTACAGTGTTTACCTTCATTTTCTTCTCCAAATAAGCTTGTGTAACCTGGATACTCTACCTTTTAAAACTGATGATAGGTTAAACAATCACTTCACTCATTAAATATTTGACCTTTGCTGTGTGATTCAGGGTTTGTTTATTTTCTAAATCTAATATTTCACAAACATGTTCCTTCTGTTGCTGTTAGTGACAGCACTCTGTATTCCAGGTGAGGCACAGTGATCCTCCAGATTTATCTTTTAATTTGGACTGATTTAGTTATTCTCTTTAATCTCTTATTTTTGTTACAATAACCTTAAACATTGTTTTTTGTGTAAAAAGCAGCCTGTTTATCGTCAGCCAAGTATCAAAAAATAACTGTTCCTGAACTGAAAATCAGGTATCCTATTGGCACTATTGGTATTGCATCTGAAGATTTCTAAAGATATCAGGCCAGCTCACTAGTCATCTACTTCCTCTGTCACTCTTGTTCCTTCTCTCTCCCCCTCATGCTGTCATCATTTCACTTACTGTAACTCTTCCTTCTTTCTCACACTCTGTTACTCTCTCTCCCACCCACTCAGATATTTCTGGAGAACAAAAGGAGAGAGAAGAGAGGGAGATGAAACGGCAGAGCAGGGAAGGCTTATACCAGCCTTGCGTAGGCTAATGAGTCTTCACCACTCCATCCCCTCTCTTCCTCCTCCTTTTTTTTCAAGTTCCTCTGTCTCCATTTATCCACATCATCTTATAACCAAATTTGTCCACCTTACTCCTTAAAGGTGCTCCATTCATCACCACTGCTTCTGTTCCTCCTCCTCCATCCCTTTTCATCAGTCCATACGCTCCTAACATTTTCATCACAGCTTCTTTTTACATCCATGCTTCTGTTCCTCTTTTCTTTTACTTTCCTTCTGGAGCGGTTATTTTCTTCCTCCCCCTCATCTTCCTTTTTTGTCAGGCCCTGCTCATTCCACCCATTCATCATCTATTTATTCTCATTATTACAGGTGCTAACCATTTGCCATCATTTTTTTTAAACTGTTTGTTTTTATTTCAGTCTTATTTTTCTAAAGACATCAACCTGTTTTATTTCACCACTATTTTTTCACTGCACATATCTTTTTCCCTGGCGCACCACACATATATAGACCCCAAATCCTCCATAAACAAAACCGCCATGCTGGATTGTGCATTTGGCTGTGAGAAATATGAAATAGCATGGTGGTGGGCCATTTAAATTTTTGATGCCATGCAGGACTTATCAGCCCCCCTTCTGCAGCGGCTTCCTGTTGTTTCTGCCAGTCGGGAAACTGGGCTTTCATTGTGGCTCTTGATGTGGATGGGCTCATTATTGCTGCTCAACGCTGTGTGCCTTTGAATAGCAGGAAGTGCCCTTGCTAGCTGAGCATACTGAGGGATATTGTGTTGCTTTGCACTGCATGATAAAGGCAGCAGAACCCAGCCTTGCATAAGTGAACGGCGGCGTTGGTTTGCTCCACAAGAGCTGCAATTGTGAGGACCACAACAGCAAGGCGTGGACCCAACCCACGCCAGCTGTGTGTCCAAATGCGTCTCCTCGGCTGTCTGAGTTTGATGGCAGTTATCATGGCATCTCCAAATCCAAACCTACAGTCTGTTTATGTCTGTACTTGTCTGACTGTCTGGTGTCCCCCTCCTCCTCTTCATCCTCCTCCTCTCTGGTCTGTGGCAGCCATGTTTGCCACTCTCAATAGCTGTAATTCCTGCTGATGCTCACTGGAAGGACAGGATTTATTTGGCCTCCGGATCAATTTATCTGGTTTGACATGTCTGATGATGGTGCCACACATATGTAAGCATAAGTACACACATGCAGACGCATATATTGTAGGTGCATCCCTGTTTGTACTAAAACGGTTAGTCTGATTAGGTGATTGAAAGAGATTTTGAACATTTTTGGGGGAATTCTGATTTTGCATAAGTGATTTATTCAACAAAAATATCAAACATTGAGTGGTTCCAGCTTCTCAAATGTCAGGATTTGATGTTTTTCTCTGTTATTGAATCATTTCAAATTGAATTTCTTTGGCTTTTTGGACAGTTGGTGAGACAAAACAAACAATTCAAAGCCATAACCTTCAAATCTGGGAACCTGTGATGTGCATTTTTTTGTGTTTTATACACTAAATGATTAATCAATTATATAAAAAAAGGAATCAACTAACACACTGTCCAGCTACCTACCCCATAAGCCATTCAAAAACAGAATAAGATAGGTAGGACCATTCTTGTTATAGTTATTCCCTGTCTACCTTTGTTTCTTGTTGTTTGTCACTGATGAAACTGAAAAAAATAATGTTAAATGAGACCAGACTACATGCAAATTTATAGTGTATTTTGGCTCTTCATGTAATTTAAGGAGGCAAAACAGTCACATAATTCAATAGAAACTTCATATTGTGATAATCCATTTCAGTCACTTGTCAAACAAGGTTTCAACTTAGATATGAAGATTTGATGGTTTTATGTTTTAATTCGTTGTGGGTTAAATATCTTTAGGTTTTGGACTGTTGGTTGGACTGAAGAGTTTGACTTCACTTTGGGCTCTAGGAATCTGTCATGAGAATTTTTCACAATCTTCTGAATGAAACAATAGATTGAGAAAATAATTGATAGATGAAACTGACACTGAAAATAAGCAGTAGTTGCAGCCACAAATTCCCATTTTTTTGTAAAAGCAAAATAATCAAAACTAATTAAAATGCTTCTCCAGTTTCAAAAATGTCCTGCCAGGTTTGTACCAGTATGAGATTAGTGCCAAACGATGAGACCTGCACCCAAACAGTATAAGTACCCAGCTGAAAACAACACATGAAAAATTCATGTAAGACCAGCACACTGAATCTGCCAAAAACAATACTCGTCTATGCCTTAAACACAAACACACACATGCACACTCTGACCCATATCCTGGCGTTTGTGACCTTGTTTTTTTTTTTCACCCATTTGTAAGTTTTCTATACTCAGCAACACTTGAATCTTTTGAATCTTTGTATTAAAGGTGCTTTTTGTATAAACCTGACTTGACATCAGTTTGTTTCTGAAGTTGAGCTGGTCCTACAATTATTTAAATTCTGTTCTAGTGCATCCATCTTTACAAATACAACATCTGAAATATAATATTCTAGTTGTTTAGTTTGATAGAATAGGGCATTTGCATACTTCATAACATTTCTAAATATATCTACATATCACACATACTGTAATATAGGATGTAGCTGTCACATTAATGATGAAATATATCCAGCTATGTACAGTAGCCTACTTTTTCTGCTCCATGTGTAAGTGTTGGTATCTGCTGTGGCACGGCAGGCTCTACAATCCCCCAGTCTATTTTATATTTAATGTGCATTTCATTATTCAAGCCTTCTTGTTGTAGGCCCATCTCCATTGCAGCTGAGATGGTCTGTGTGCGTATGTAGTTTTTTTTTCTCCCCCCCTCTCCTATCGTCACAGTGACACTGAGAACAGAGTGAATTATTGCATTGCTGTGGGCAAGCAAAGGATAAGAATAACAGAGCGCAATGAAAGAGGGCGCAGTACCAAGGACAGCCTCTGTCATCCTTCTGTTTCACCTCTCTCCGTCCTCCATGCTTCATCTGTTACTATGGCCACAGTCAATGGCCACCTCTCTTTTTGTTTCTCCCTCTCTTCCTCTCCTTCTCCTTGTCTCCCTAATTGTCACCCTCCACCCCTTGGCAGGTTGAAAGCTTTGCACTTTGACTGGAATGAGGAGAAAAACAAAATGACACTTCGCCCGGCTGCCACTGGCCTTTTTCTATCCAACATCAAACACCCTCTTTACGGTTGTGTTTTTCTGCTCATGGCTATTTTGGAGACACTGTATGCTGGGCTTTTTTATCTCCTGTTGTTTGGCATTTAGCTGGTGTTCCACAAGGAGAGCTGCACTCTGTGGCTCTGGCCCATTTAAAACGGTACCAAGCATTAAATCATTATATAAATAGATTAAATAAAGAGCTTTTGTGGACTCTGTGTATGTGTTTGTTGATATTCTTGAGTCTCTCTGTGGTGGTAGGAGTCCCTCCTAAATTAGGTGGAATCCTATCAAATCATGACTCATTTCAGAGTTATTGCTCTTCAAAATAAATATCACCAAATGGCCACTCAACAAGGTGATTTACATTAGTCATACAGCTTGCAGAAAGTACACAGAAAGTTAAATTGACTTCTCTCTGAACCTGCAAGAGAGGATTTAGACTTTAAATGTGGCATCATACACTAATCCACAGCCTGGAGATGTGTCATTGACACTGAATACAGACCTGCCCTTGCGGATTGTTTGTCTGAATTCATTACCAAAACTGAGCTTTGTACATTTAACACAAGTCAAATCACCTTTGCATTTTAACACAGCGTATAATTTTGAGATGCCCTGTTTTCAAAGAAGATATAGCAGTCTGTTTCTCAAACCATCAAGTTGTTAAAATCTCATTTTCTGTGTGAAAGGCAGAGGTAAACAGGGAAAATAATTGTTGCTGCTGGCATTGTTATAGGGAGCAAACTAATGCATAATTTTGCAGCAAGTGATGGTTGCAGGGTTGCTAATAGAACAGCAGTGACAGCTTCTCCTAGTTTGGTATGTTATTCGTAGGTTCCAGTGTTTTGTGAAGAAGAGTCGTTGATTTTGAAGCAAACATTTCTTAATCCCTTGAATATCATTCTTGATGTACTTGATCTTCCGAGAGCTAATTCATCCTCAGCGGAGCTGGCAGAGGCGAGATTAGGGTGTGGTACAAACTTCTCCTTCCACATTTCTGGTTTTGTTGTGGAGCTTACAAATCCCCACGGTACAGAGGAGCCCCTAAGCAACAGCGAAAAGGATCAAATTTACCTGCATTCGTCTGTAAGCTCCTGTATGGTAATAGCACTGACTGTCATTCATTGAGGCAGTAATTTGAAAGGCAGTAAATATCTTCCACCATAATGAACAAGCACAGACTGCAGCAGGAGCTCCTCTCCTCAGCCTCCCTGTGTGAATTTATCAGGATTCCAACCTTTTCTCATTAAACACTCTTCTTCGGTGCAGAGAGAGCGGCATCTGCAGCCTTAGCAGGAGTCGCACGCACGTCCTTCCTCTCAATGTAGACGGCCTGAGGTCAAAGGGAACTAGAGGGTGATGCTGCGCTTGTGCTGCAGACTGTGATTTGTAGATTAACTGAAACAAGGTAACAGAATAACCGTTCATCGTCATTTATTTCAGACTTCTTATTTCTAACCAGCAACTGATGATTTTGCTGACTGAAATGACAACTGTCGCTACTGTGCTGATTGAGCCCATTCACGCCATGACTCGGTTGAAAATGAGCCAAAAAGCATCCTTAAATATGCAATTGACAGCTACATACACGATGTTGTACTAAAAGACTGAAGCTAAAGCTTTGTAGTTGATGGCAAAAGGTTAGCATGCTCAACAGGTGATGATCCATATAGAAGACCTGGAAATGAAGTAGTATGTTGTTCTAACATAACCTTGTTTTTCTACTTTGCTTACTTGTATGTTCAAACAGGATCCTGTCACTTTTAACGTGGGGCCTACAAGAGTAAAAGCTGTTAGGATGAGGTCTAACCAGTTTGTTTGGTTAATGTAATGCTATCTCAGGTAACAGTGGCTGGGTTGATGGCAGGACAGAGCTGCTAACATTAGCCTAAACTCTGATTGTGTCATTGACTACACCACAGGGAAAAAACTACACACTAAGTTAACAAAGTTGTTAATGAGATTTTTGTGTCATAACCTGACAATCTAATGTTTGTTAATGACATGCTCCCTAAGCTTCAGGAGTAATTTTCCAACTACTTTGGGTTGTAATTAACTCAGCTGAGATAGCTCCCATGCTTTCATGGCTATATGAGTGTTTCCTCATAGGCAACAGTGGCTGAAATTTCACATGGTCCATTAATATTCATGTGTCACCAGCGCAGCTGACTGGGGCTTCGTACATGTCGCCGTGTGTTGTTTGTGCACATTTGTGGAAACAAAACAAACATCTGTGCTTCATTATCACAATTATCACAATTTATTTATTTGACGTGTAATGCTCATAGCACAAACGATGTGCAAATGACTGAGTCACCAGTTTAGAGTCATTTAGATGTGAATGGGGTGCTGAGACCTTTGCTAAAACATGTAATGTTTCTGGGGTTTTTTTTAAGCATAACTTTTATTTTGTCTGCACAAATGATGCACAAATAAATCAAAATGCCATTATTATAGGGGGTGTCCACTGTGCTAAACTGGAGCAACTTTGTCCTTCACACTTATCTTATAGTCAAATTACATGAGATTTTTCAGATGAGTCTGAAAGTCTAGCTCATTAGCTTGATATCATCTATTTCTATTTATGTTAAATTTGTGGAACTAATTTTCTGTGTTGAGGCATTCTTCAGTATTTAATACTACAGCCATTACTGCCTCCAGAGCACTTCAAGTGTCAAAAGCTCCCAGTATATTCACACAAACACACATACACACACTCATACACACACACACACACACACACACACACACACACACACGCTAAGGCAAACAGGAATGACCCTATCTATAACACATAAATATGGATCTGGCTCTGTGCACTCCTTGGGGAAATACTGTATACAATAATTGGACAATCGCTGCTTAGGGATGGGGTTTAACAAACAGACAAGTGATTACTCATGAATTGTCCATCCAACTTCTCAGTTATTTCGATTTAGTGGTTTTCTCTGTTTCATATCGTTGTAAATTTCATATCTTTTGAGTTTGGACTGTTGGTCAGACATAACAAGCATGCTGGGAACATCACCTTGGGCTCTGGGAAAAAGCAATGTACATTTTTCTTGTATTTCCTGACATTTTATAGACTAAATAATTGATTGGGAAAAATACTCGGCAGATTGACTCGAACCTGTTAATGTTCAAAGAGAGGTTTAAATTGTCCCTGTTCCAGCATTAGTGACGGAGAGACCATGTAAGAGGGGGAAATACGAAGGGAGACGGGACAGGTGGGATGTCTGCCTTTCACAGTTTTTGTGGTCCCTCTGTGTGTCATTGTCAGGGATTTAAAAATGGATAGAAACAAAAGCATGATTATTTACTGGAACGCCTGGAGGAAGACCAGGAGCCATACCAGCTTTTTATTTCTCTTCTCATGTTCGTACTCTTTCTCTGAGTCTCAAGGCAGCCGAAGCAAAATCCTTGTAACACTTCCATTTCCGTTTGGTTATTTTTGCTGCATGCTTTTCACTTCTCCGCTCTGTGATGTAACCCCAGTGGTGTGTCAGACTGAAGGTAGGAGATGTTTGATGCAGCCTCTCTTTGTTTTCCAGACTCTTATTCACTAGCTTTTTTTTCTTTTCTTTTTTTTTTTTTAAATGAAGCCCACCCACTCAGTGCTGCGACACAGCTTTTTTCAGCATCGGATGGCAGTGTGGGAGTCAGGGCATATCACTCTTTTCTTTCTTTTTTTCCCTCTCTCTGTCTTTCTCTCTGCTACACACACACACACACACACATTCACTATCTCTCCCTACTTCCTCCATCATAACACCTCCATCCATCCAGGACACTGCTGAGTCGTGGTGCTGTCAGCCAGAGCCTGACGCACTCAGCCACTCACATATGCGTCACCTCTCTGGCCCACCGCCACCACCGTGCTGGTCACTCTCCTCCAGATATACCTCAGTGGCCAGGGTCATGGGCTCTGGGCTTTTCTAGGGGATGGGGGGAGGATGATGATGTAATTTGAAGCCAAGGAAACGTGTCATTTTTTTGGTCTGAGAAAATCATAGGTCATGGTTGGGGCAAGTACACCACCACACAGGTAGACATATTGAAGATATATCAGGAAAAAACTAGCTTTTTTTACTGTAGCTCGATCATTACTGTTATTTGACATCAGTACCAATATTGATTCTGAAATCTGATTATATGCTGAGCAATATTTTTTCAATAAACACTTACCATAAACAAACATTTTTATAGGGATCCATGTAAGGATAAGGATTTGTTAGATTAGAGTTCAATTTTAAACTCAGTTTAAACTCTCTGACAAATTGTACAACTATGTAATGGAAACACTGACTCTAAATTACCTCACATTGTTTGCATTTTTGTACAGTGATTTCTTCATGCTTATCAGTTGATGTATATGTCAGTACTTATACAGTATGTGCTATCAGCAAAGCTAATATCAGCCAATATATCAACTGGGCACATTTATCAGTCTTTCCCACAGGTGTAGAATGTACTTGTGGTGGTGTGTGGCATGGCATGTGACTTTGTATGCAGAGATTTGTGCAGTTTAGAGGGTGACTTGGAGTGTTAACTTTGTTGGGTCATTTCTGTTGCTAAAATTATAGATGTTCCCTAAACGCCTCATGCGGTAGATGCTAGGTAGGCAGGCTACACACGGAGAAGTTTCTAGTCTCCACTTAGTTACTGCAGCACATGCAATCAGACCTGGTGTGTGGTCAAAAATTAATGAGTTTGAAAAGTGAAACAAGGTGTTCTAATCTAAGATTTATCTACTAGGGTGGGCTGCCCAAGTTGATATTATATATGGGAAAAGCTGATTTATTGATATAGCTTTTCTTTACTTAAAACAGTGATGATCCATATTCTTTGTAATAACAATGTCTAAAATGGTCGTCATGGTGATTAACCTAAGTCTGCAATTATCACACATTGAATCTCAACTCCAAACTGAATGGTGCTGCTAGATTTGTGAATAACTGTTTGCTAGCAAGTTTGCAACTTGAAAGGTGATAATATGTCAATGCTGTGTTCCCAGCTTGTCTCTTGCTTTATTGCATCCGCTGTTGTTGGTAAACTGGAAGATGCCACTGATTTATAGTTTGCTTTAGGCATGTAAACCAATATGAAAGATGAAATTGATCAAAATTATTTGCAGTGCTGTGGGTGGGTGGTTAGGTATGTATGTGGCCGAATGGGGGATGGGCTTTGGGGGCAAGGGGTGGGTGGGACAGAGGGATGAAGGGATGGGCTGATCTGGCACGTGTAACTACATATTTTTGTACATTATGACGCTCGAGGGCTGTTATGTTGGAAAACCATAAAAGTGAAAGTTGAGAGAAATGAAATACTCTGTTTAGGTTGTGACTTGGGTGTTTTTCTGTTTAAAGAGGTATTTTCCCCAAATTAGAGGTAAAGAATGTACTGGTTCGGCTTGGATTTGTTTTAAGGATACATGCAAATAAGGCAAAATAGTATAAATTGTACCATATGGTTGTGCGTATCAGCTTTTTGAATTTGCAGGTGTAATATGACATCTTGTTTTCTCAATTTAAATAGAGACCTTCTAATCATGATGCATTACAGTCTTCTAGTTCTTGGAGGAAAATATAAATGGAAACACTGTTGTTCCTCTGATTTATCCTCCTGTTTTCTCTGGAAAAGGAGCTTTTAACTAATAGATAGCCTTCTCCACTCCTGAACTGCAGTTATGGCAATTCTCAGGAGGTGACACTAAATGCATGTTTCATGGTGCTTCCAGGGTCACGCTATGGGAAGCTCCAGGTTACAGTTTTCCTGTAGTGGAAATGTCCCAGAAGCATACCTTAATTTACATGGTACCCTGACTAGATGGACCAGACTGTAAAGACGCTTACCATGCACTTGCCCTAATAAACAGACTTAGGTTTAAATACTAAAAGTCCAAAGTCAGTCCAAATCCAGTCTGTGCACTCAGGATTAAGACTGTGTAGGTAGTGTGTTTTTGAATTCAGTTTTTTGCTGCATTATTGTACTCTTCAGTAGGCAGTAGGCATTCGAAACATTCAGAAGTGTCTGCTACCCACACAGTACACTGGTTTCTTTGCTTGCATGCTGGCTGGCTGTTTTTTTTCCTGGCCTTCTAACTTGTAAAAGAGTAGAATACACACATTAAATCAAAACTGATATGGGCATTGTCCTAAACGCAGTTAACAGCTTGTGAAGCTGCTGGCTCGGCTGGTCCTCCCCCCTCCCACGTCTCTTTCCTGCTACTCGGCTCAGCACACCTGCATTATGCTGTCCCCACAGACTCACAACTACAAAGGTCCATAACAGTATCTTGCCTCTACTGGGAGCTCTCATAACTGGTGCAGTTTGTCCTCCCTCAATCTAAGATTGCTTAAGAGTTGACGGGATTGTCTTTTGGCCTGTCACTGCAGGTAATGCAGCCAGTGACAAACAGCTGGCATACCTTGCTCTCAGTCTCAGCCCTCCTTTGGTATCGCTTTAAGATCGCCATGATTGAAGTGCTGAGCAGCCGGGCCAGAATAGTGTTTATATCCCTCACATGCTTAAACAATTATCAGAATAGTTGCTGATTAATTTTCTGTTGATCGACTAATTGATTAACTGTTGCAGCTGTAAAATTTTTACTCCAGCAAATAGCAAAACCTCTCATCTTAAACAGCTTTTTCTAAGTACTTGGATTCTTTGGCCAAAATGTGAACAGTTTAGGTTATGTCACAAGAGATTTCTGTAGTTTGTTGCTTGTCTGCGCTCTTTTTGCTGTTGGAAAAAAGATGATGTCACGCACGTTTATGTGCTCCAATCAGGAATTAGCATTGTATCATGAGAGTTGTAAGAGTGTGCTTATGTAAGAGCATCCCTGATTTAAACTGTTGTGCATTTAGTAATGAACATTTAATGTAGAGAAATACCTAAGACTTTAAACCCCCGTGCCTGGCTGCTGGTGGATTACTGGTGTATTTTTATTTTTTCTAGATCTGTGATTTTTGTGGTTTTGGTGTGTCACCACTTCCTTCTTCCATCTGTGATTTGTCAAAACAAAAGTCTGAATAGCTGCTTCCAAACCTGAGGTGGACTCCCAACCATGCTAAAGTCTGTGACCTAAAGTGGATTACATTACACCACAGATCTACTTTTAATGATGTTTTGCAGGTATGAAATTTGTAGTTAGATATGAAATAACCACATAATTTGTCTTTATAATTGTTGGGGGGAGTGAAACAGTAGAACCTTCTCATGGAGTCCCTGCTGAAATCTGCAAAGAATATTTGGTCTCATCTCAGCACAGCATCCCTGTTCTTGTATGGACATGTGTGTATGTATATACAGTATGTGTGTGTGCGCAAATCTGTGTGTGTGTCTTGTGGTTTGGATGAAAGTGGTTCCCTATTGTTTTACATTGGCAGGATGTCAGACCCCTCCACTTCCTGTGGTAGACCAGGGCTGGCTCAGTGCAGCAGTGGAGAGACAACACTTGACACGCTCGCTCACAGAAGATTCGTGCGTGTGTTCATCACCCTGTGCATGAATTTTTGTGTTAGCGTACGCCGAGGCTGATGCTAATGAAGCTGTCTGCCAACTTTACAACTGAGCAGATGTCTGCGCTCTCATACGGCTCAGTGCAGCACACTGTGGTGTTGTGATTCATTAAGATGCTCCACTTTGTTGTGAATCTGATTAAATCCAGCTTAAGTGAATGTCAAACCAGAGGAGCAAAGTTTTTGTTTGAAAGTTGATCGACAGCAGGAACAGTATGGTAATATTGGTGCTGGTCTCTATGTCTGCTGGCAAAATGTTTTGACACTCAGAGGTAAATGGTTTATTGATTAATTGATTTGACAGAAACTTACATACAACAAGTTTGATAATTGAGTATTATATCAAGCATAAGTGGCAAGTGTTTTTTAGCTTTTCTCTGTTTTACGTCAATATAAACTGAATATCTTTGGGTTTGCCAAGCAAAACTAGTAATATAAAGGCCTTACCTTGAGGATTTTTCACTACTTTCTAACATTTATAGAGCAAATGATTAATCTTTTAATAAAAAAATAGTGATGTAATAAATAATCAAAAGAATATTTACTTGTAGCAGTTATGCATAGATAAATGTCTGAAGCTTTCTAATTTTCAGGATAAACCTGACAATGTTGACTTCCTAAAACACAATAGACTTGAAGTTTATAGCCCTGCTCAAAAGCACACAAGTAGTAAAAATCCCAGCCTCTTCTCCAGTGACATCATCAGCTGCAATTTGGCTGCACCGATTATTTCTCTCTGAAGGAATCAGCACACAGCACTGATTCACTCCTTGGCATTTACCTTTTCCAAATCTGAACTTTTCTTTTTAACACTCTTTAAATCAATGTCTATTTTGGTAAATTACCCATGGTGCATCCACTCACACTCGACAGCTCCCTGTGATATATGGCATGCACATTTGTTTGTATTTGTGTGTGGGTTACTTGAATAAATGTCAGCATGTTTTATTATCGTAGCTCACTTGAGAATGAAGTGTATAATAGGATACCTGGATTATGCAATGACGGCATGCGCTTAATTAGAAATTTTGTATTTCTTGCACCAAACGTACACATTTATTATTCTGTCTTAGTAGACGCCATGCTTTTAAGGTATGCAAAGTACAAAATGCAAAGTACAAAAAGGCTTTCTGTACCTGTGTGATGCATGACAAAGACACTGTGATGAAATAGGATGAAAAATATCTCTAACCTGGACTATTATTTTGATGAATGGCGAGAAAAATTTGCTTTGACAAGGAAAGTAACTGGTGTTTAATTAGGGTGCTACTTTGATTCCTGGTAAGAAACTGGGGGATTGACAATGGAGGCCCCATGGAGACAATAAGCAAAGGTAAGAAATAAGGCAGAAAGGAACTGAGCCTCTCACTGAATCACTGTGCTGTCACTGAGTGAAATCATTGAGCTGAAGGATGTAATTCCCTGGCCTCCTAATATCCGGGATGTGTCTCAGTTACACGGCTCAGTTGCAATCTCTTTTTCTCTTCTTATTGTCGGTTATTCTGGAGGGTCCGTCAGTTGAAAGACGGACATCGATTGCATTTTTGGGGGGCGAGTCTATTGGTTCCTTTTCTGTGTGACATGATTGATCAGTCACAGAAAAAGAACCAAATCCATTTCAGATCTTGATTTGTTCCACCTACTCTCCCTCCAGTTATTCAGAGTTTTTGGATGTCCGGCGTACGGATCAAAACCTCTCATGTTTAACTTGAACTTCGTTTACTCTCATCTTTTAAGTTCATCTTTTAGTCAAAGGAGAGCACACAAAAGATCAGAATTTGTAGTAGTCACCCTCAGACAGAACCATGGGAAAGAAGGCAGAGGTCACATTGAATGCTGTGCAGGTTCATCAAAGTCAGCCTGAGCGATAATGATAGCCGAGCTCTCCGCCATGCTCCATGGGATCACTATCAGATGTCACGCTCACTATTCCCATAATGACTCTTTGTCCAAGTGCGAAATTGGCTTTCTCCTTTGACATCCTAACACTGCACCGTGGCATCTCAGCCGCAAAGAACAGCCAACAGAATAAGTGCACCATTATTTCTTCTGTTTAGGAGATGATCTGTTACTTTCAGAGAGAGTAAAGCTTTGATTTTACAGCTGAATAGGATGTGGCTACAGAGTACAAACCGCCTTTTCTGACTTTGAATCGGATACTGAGCTGTATTGAGCTGTATTCTCACAAGTGGTTGACAGATGTTCTGTAAAGAACCAGACTGATGTCCACTGTTTGTCTCTGCGGTTGGAAAGAAAACACGTCTCTGTCTTCTGTCAACCATAGGTCCTCCCCTTCCATGTTCTCTACTTAATATGCCATTGATCTGTGTGGCAGGACAATATACTGTGATCACTGGTAACAAGAGAGCAATCTGCACAGAAGAATAGAAGCTTTCTCTTGAATAAATGGACTACAAAGATGTGTTTCTCAAGCCTAAAAAGAAATTGTAGTTGAGAGAAAGGAGACTGCAGTAAAGAGGTAAAGCCACATTTGTGCTGTGTGGAATTTCTCCAAAACCACAGTAACAAAGTAATTTAAATTGCAGGTTTAACATAGATTTGTCATTTAGTGGGTGGAATGTAATTGTACCAGAATAAAAACTGTTTCATTTCCAGCGAAGCCCGCAGCTCTTTTTTTACACCAAAGCTGTATGTATTACAACCAGGAGTGCTGCTTCAGTTTTTAAAATAAAACATTAGAACCACACATCTGAAGAAAAAAAGCCTCAATGAATTTGTCATTTGTTGCATCTGATTGTACAGCTTATTGTCTTGTGTTAATTTAAATTATTAACGCCTCAGACATGACATTTCGAGCTACTGAACTCATCTGATGACAGGCAAGTTGCTCAGAACGTCACCTGAGGTGCTAATCAGATCCGCCACAGGAGCATGGCAAGTGTGCAGAATCTATTACTGTGTATTGCTGAGCTTTCCACTCACAAGATCACACTCTTGCTTGCGTGTGCATGTGTGTGCTTTCACGGCTCACTGTGCAAGCAATGCTCGTAGCTAGCGCATATCATCTTCAAAGGCTGTATTGATTTTCACGACATTGATTTTACACAACGATATGGCTCATCAGGTGTACGAGGTGAGAAGCTATTTTTGGTCTGAAAAACATGCAAGAAATGGGGGTGTTAGCAGGAAGTGTTTGCAGCAGGATGCATGAGTAAAACGGTTGCATTGCTAAAATTTGTCAAAATCATTCCCAAGTTTTATGTTTTGCTTGTGTCACATTTCACATTTTGTTGGTATACCTATTAATTTGACGGTTAGGAGTCATCTCGACGTGGTGGCTCGGGTCAGGGAGCGAGCGCTGAAAATCCTCTGCAGAAGACTTCCTTCCACAATCAGTGTCAATCTCAGGCTGGCCCAGTTCTCACACAATCATGCCCCACGGCTTATTCTATCTGTCCATCGACAAGCTTGATCTTTCCACCAGCGAGCCAATCTAGCCTGCTGTGTGGCTACTGGCACACAGTGTGTGAACCTGCGATGGGAGAGATAATACTCGAGTATTTGTTTGGGTTTTCTGTGCTGGTGGTGAGTTCCGTGATTGAAACACAATGCAGGGCTTGCCAAAATATACAAATGCGATAAAAGGACCTCTTGCTTTTCTGCTTAATGCGACAATCTTTGATCTAGCTACACATAGAAAATCCATTGGCTTAGTTTAGATTTTATTAATAGCCCATTGCATTCCAGTGGGATGAATTTTTTCTGAGTATAAATCATTTGTTCTAAACCTCCTCTGCTGGCCTGTCGTGCTTTACAGTAGATCCATCCACACTTGAACAGGATTATGAAACAATCCCCCAGTGACACTGACTGTGCTGCCCAGTGATGCTGCCCCCCCCCTCACCCCCCCGCTCTTTCCAACTCCATCCACTGTGGCTAATTCTGCCTGCCTGCTCCCCTGGGCGTAATTGATCCTCATATCATTAACGTATGTGGATCTATCTTGGGAAACGCCCACTCTTTTACTGCTAGTCCTCACTCATTGAACCATAGAGCCCAGTGAGCTCTGTGATTGTGGCTCTGACACTGCACTTTCTTCATGCAACAATGGCTGTAATGTAAACTACTTTGTTATCTGCATAGGCAGGCCCCACAGATAGGCTGGCTGACTGTTTAGTCTAACCATGGGGAGGCGGAAAAAGTGGAGCTTGGCAGCGCGGTCCCCCTTCGCAACCATAAGGGGCCGCCTGGGCCCCAGGAGGAAGGGCGTGGAGGGCCTGTGTGTGAGCAGCCTGCTAGGGGTCCTCCGCTCCCACACCTGGCTGATAGGAGAGGAGGAGGTGGCCTTGCTGCTGGCCCGCACCTCCTCTCAATGCAACCCGCACCACCGAGCTCACTCCCTGTCTTTCTCTCTCTGCTCCTCCTCTGCAGATGGTGGGAGCGAGGACTTGGCAGACCCCCGCTCGCCCAGTCTAGACCCTCACCTGAGCCACGTCGGCCAAGGTAAGCTAACAGTTGTTTCCCAAATCTGTTTTCGCTTCCTCTTAAATAAGAGAGGAGTGTGGAGCCTTGACCTCTCAGTTTCATGAAGTACATTTTTGCCTGTATAATCTGAGCAGCTTGTCTTCTCTTCTGTTGCTTATTATGGAGTGTACTGGGCTGCACCCAGCCGTGAATGTGCATTATGTGAGGGAATGTGAGGCCGAGTCACTGAGAAAAACCACGCAGAATCTTTTCCCACCTTTACCTTCTCATTTCCTGTAATACTTCTCTCTAGGCGGTCTCTTTCCAGACTCCATTTCTTCTCCCTTAATGTTTTCACAGTGGGAACCGATGGAGGCCTTGTTTCCCGGACTGTATTTTATTTGACTTTATAGCAGAAAAGTTTATGACTACTGGAAATGAAGTTATATTTACAGGGAGAGAACTGTATGAATTTTATATTCTTGTAATTTTGTCTGTAAATCTGTGTTACTTCAGGGGAAATAGACTGTGTTCAGTACAACGGCAGATCAGCGACAGGAATGTCAGTGCATGGCGGAAAATGTTTTGGCCAATTATAATTTCATATCCCCTACCACCCCACCCCTCCTTGTGCATGTTTGGAGCCGAACACCCCGATGAGTAGGTGTTTGTGTTTATTTCGAGGCATGTGAGTGGCCCTTAAACATGTCTCTCATCACAGTCGAAAATAAAACACCATCATTTCCCTCTCAATGCTTTTGTTTTCTGGATTTTACTGCTGGAGTGCGGCTTTCCCCTCCCTCTCCACCCTTTCAGTCTTTGCCCTAAATCACACCTTTTGATTTCTACTTCAGCATATTACAGCTTGCGCAACACTGTTTGGAAAAGAAATTTACAGGGTGTTGAAACTGTGTAACAAAAATTGTAAAAATCTACACCTTCTGGGATCACTGTTGATGATTATCTTTATGTAAAATGTCACTAATTTCTGAATCTGAGAGAATATTCATAGATTCCAATATTGGAATGTATTAAAATTGATTTGAATCTTGACCTCCAATAATTGCTACCAGAATATCAAGCCCCTCCTTGGTATTCACACCATCTTCTGCATACATGAGGAGAATTTCCATGGGGAGGGATGTAACCGCTGCTCTGGCTGTCTGGCTCTGCTTTTGCAGTGACATTCCCCAGTGAATGGATGGACTGTCTCCAGCACTGCTGGAGCCACAGAGAGACGTGTGTGTTTGTTATTTCTTCCATGTGTGCAAGTGTTTCTTTACTCCTGTATTTGCATTACAGCAGCAGAATTGTGCCCCCCTCCTCCGTCCCGAGCCGTCATGCAGGCTTCCTGTGGGACTTGTCACGGACTGGTACTGATAATGGCTTCATGTCTCACTGTGGCGGCTGCTATCTGATGTGAGACTGTTGCTTGACCAGTTGGTTTTTTTTTTTTACAGCTTTTTCTGCGGGGAAACGGGCAGCCTGAGCCTAGAACTGATTCACAAAATGGATGTTGTGTTTACAGACAGCTGGCTGGTTTTTCCATCACTGGGGAATGGGAGTGTGTGAAGTTTCGAAAAAAAGAAAAAAGAAACTCTAAGTTGTCATAATTTGTGGTTTTTGAAGCAAGAGAGGAAAAGAGGGTGGGAGAGTGATGGAGAGTAGTTGTTTATGCTCTGTCTGTAATTACTGCTCATTGTGAGAGGCTTTTTTTGTAAATAAAATGCTCTCTCGTGATCATGACTGTGCCCTTTTTTTGGTTTGTTTAAACACATTTCAGATGGTTAGAAAATCCTCCTTTATTATATTAGAATTGTGGGGTATTGTGTTTCCATGGCTCCACAGAGGTCAGGCAGCCTGTAGTTTGTAACACTGAATGTAAATGGCACGTGTTGCCTGCAGGGCTGCTCTCTCTTCTGGGTCACACCGATCTTGTTAAGTTCAATACTGGTGTTGCACTGATATCAGAGTCCAGGCACCAGGCGGGCGGTACTCTCAGAGTACTCATGTCTATATGCCATACCATTTCTATAGGGTGTGAACAAACAGGAACACCAGTACAGTCTAATGCAATCCAACACAGTGGCCCTAGAGCAACTCGAGCTAAAACCACTAGTGGGTTGACAGAAATTGTCTATGTTTAGATTATCAGTTAATTTCATCAAGCAAAATGATAAACCTTTGCTGGTTGTTAAGTCAGTTAATTGAAAAAATATGACCAGAAAACAAATTTCAAATGCAAATGATTGATAATTTAAACCCAGAACACCACCACTGTGTATCTTAAGGGTGTTTTACTTTTGTCAAGACTGCTTCAGCGAGGATATGAACCATGCTGGATTGCATTATTAAAGCATTTCTATCGAATTAAGTAAAAAAAATGTCCATTCAGTAATGTATCCACAAATACACCAGAGACCATGTCATTTATGAAGATTACATCAGTGAAAATCAACTCAAATGTTATTTTTATCACAGTTTTCTCCACAGTTGCACATGTTCTCCTATGAAGTCTCTTTGCTGTCTATGCAGAAACTGACTCTGCATTTGTCCCAAGAGTGTTAGGATGTCATTAAATTGTAATGTGCTTTTCAAAGGAGAGAAAAGCGTCTCATACCACTTTGTGTTCCCTCCCATCCTGCAGGTGGCAGCATAGACAGCGACTGTGCCTTTGAAGGAGACTACGCTGTGCCCCCGCTCTCTATGACCGAGGGCATGCAGCATATTCGTATAATGGAGGGCGTGTCACGCTCGCTGCCCTCCTCCCCACTGCTCACCCACCAGACCATCAGTGTCAGGCTACAGCCTGTGAAGAAGCTCACAGGTAAAGACACTGCAGTTACAGAGGATTCACACAGAGTGCACCATATGAATTAGTTAAGCAGGGTCGTCACATTGTTTAAAACCTGGTTTTGGGAAGAAAACCACAGAGATGTGGGCTAAATCTGGTTCAAATTTGTCTTGTACGCACATCCTTGCCTGTAGCTGTCCTCCCCCATGGACTCATTGTGCTAATACAGCCTCCCTTAACCCTTCACTGTGCGACTGTAGGCAGCGTATCTAATCAAAGAATCACACACAGTGAATCAAAGCAGATTTTATGAGACAAAGTGAAGAAGAGAGGAATGATTTTTCACCCTAATGCTTGCTGATAAGCAGTAATCACTTACTGTATTACTTACCCACTAATTCTGAGAAGAAACATAAAGCAAGGCCGAGCTCTGGCCTGCGGCAAACACTGCAATTTCCAATTCTTGTAATCACCAAAGTCCTATCTAATTGACAGTGCCAAGAACAGCTGATGGACCGTGAGCTGTGGCTGGCTCTGCCTTCCTTTATTGCTCTTTATCTCCCACCACTAATCGTTTCCTTCCACACTCATCTCTGACATTCAGAGAATGTGGAAAATCACCTCCCCTCTGTCTCCCCATTAACTGGATTATGAGTCTGTGTCATGTTCCCTCTGCCATTATGATGAGGAAGCTGTGGTTTGGTACACGGGGCAGCCTGGACATCCGAGGCTTTATTGCTGTGCTGGGTTTCAAAATGAGAAATGAAATATATATTGACATTGCAGCTCCGCCTAATATCAGTGCAGCCTCCACACTGAAGTAAGAGTGGGTGTGAAGGACTTTAAAGCTTGATTCAGCAGTCACCACTAGGGTGCACCAGCCTCTCAACTACCTCAGATCATTAACCATTTCTGATATGCCAGGGGGACCATGATTTTTACATCATACAGAATGATTTATGCTCTCTCCCGGGTCACCCAGGCTGTGGGTTTTAAAGACGAAACATGCTTAAACTGATTTTCTCTCATTCTAACTGGGTGTGTCACACTATAGTAAAGGGCTCTGTGTGAGCCAGGATTCAGCAGAGGCTGTTTTTGGAGGGGGCATCAGGAGTTGAGAATTAGATTTGAGACCAAGCCAATCTTATCAGTCTTTTTCTCTTTGCTGCTCTGGTGCTTTGCTGGCAGATTCAGCTTGATTTGATGACTGTGTGAATCAAAGTAAATTTTTTGATTGTCAGTTTATGTGAATCTGTAAATAAATGTGTGTTTGTGTTGTTATCTTGATGGCTGTCACAGAGGGGAGTGTTGTTTAAGAATAGCTTGATTAATGATGTGCATCGCTGTCTCATTTGTACTATTCTTATTCCACATTTGACGTATGGAGAGGTCTCTTTGCAGTATTATCACGCATGTCGTCACTTGGCTTGATATATTACACCAGTCAGGTGCTGCTGGTTGTGACGGCTACTTTGTATTTTTAGATTTTAGCCAGGGAATCAAGAATTCTCTTATTTTAAATATGTGGCATGTCTCAGCTGTGCGCTTCCTCTGCAGTTCAGCTTTGTGTGATTTGTTTTACCTTTGCATAATTAGCCCACTTACACTAGTCATCTTAAGTGTTCACGTGTGTTTGTGTGCATGACAGGGAGAGATATCATTTTGGCAGGATTAGCCCTTCACTGTGTTAATCCTTCCAGATTTGTGTCTCTGTCACAACACCTATTGTGTGCTATACTGTAGTGTGTTGTAATAACGAAGGCACTGAAAAAAATATAAACTGTATGATTTTGTACAGTGTGTCAGATGTAGCATCGCAGGGCTGAAATCATAAAAGGTAAATTGATTTTGTATGTGAGAAACCTTCCCAACCAGGCTTTTTTTTTTCAGATCACATGTCAACATGACCTTATAGGAGGTAAAGTGCTCTAGCATCAGCACGCTTCACTCTATGACAACACGCACAAAAGCCTTCAAGTGCCTTGAGGTGCCCTGTGTCCTTCAAGTGGCATCAAGCACCAGATTGTTAGGTCTCATCCACCCCGGCTTTCTCACCCTTTAATTAATTCAACTCAGCACCACTTCCTGCACAGCTTGACAGTACCAAGCCTGTGTGTGCGTGTGTGTGTGTGTGTGTGTGCTGCCATCAGACGCCAGAACCCTTCCATGCCAGAGATGCAGAGTGGAGAAGAGTGGTGGCAGAGGAGTACATTAGAGAGCAAACAGCAGCAGGTCTAAAGGCAGCAGCACTTTGATCACCCTCAGTGGCCTCCACCAACCGCACCCTCTCTCTGCCCCCCGTGTACAGCCCCTGATTGGCCTTAGGGAGGCAGACTGGTGATGATGGTGAGGACTTGACTTATTCAATCTCAAGGCTCTGATAGAATGAAAACGCTATGAAAGCGCTGACCTTTTTAGAGAATCATTGAGTTTCTGATTTAATCCCCTCTGCCTGCGTGAAGACTCTCAAGGGGGCCTTCAGATGCTTGAGGGGTCGACTTGTGAAACAAATTGTTGAGGCAGGCAGGAATCATACAGCACTGTACCATCACAGTGTACTCATTTCAGATTTTTGTAATGGTGGTCACTCCTGATTTTCTATTAACATTAAATAATGTAAATGCAGTTACTGCATCTATTTATTACAAGAGGAAGGAGATACTTTGTAGAGCACAAGTGATACTGGTCGACAGTGGCAACAGTTTACTGGGTGATAATCAGCAACATTTTGGGAGAAAGATATGTCTGAATAAAGACACTTTACAGTTAACAATTAACTTTATTGTGATATCATACTATGTTTTTCCCATTTTGGGTGATACAAGTTAGCCCATCATAAAAGTAACTATATTAGGTACAGTACCCAACAGCATGTAGAGTAGTTGTAGCCTAATTAGCTCCACCTCAACTAATCATCAGTAATAATAATTATATAGCTGTCTGCTGCTGAAAGTATGTTCAGTGAATACTAGTACTTATACTTAAGTTTTTTAATAGTGTTTCTTTTACTTGAATAAAAGATCTCAGTATTTGCCATGACCCAACATCGGCCTGCAAAATAAATTATACAAAATGATTTAATAAAAACAACTGAAGTCACTTTAATCCAACTGAACTAACAGTAGTAATTTTATACTTTATTAAACCTTCAAGGGAAAAGTTCTTTTTAATCCTCCTGCCTTCCAGAAAGGTCAGTCTGCATGGTCAGGGCAGTGTCTGGCTGAACGCTGCTGCTGGGAGAAAAGTGACTTTAAACATTGTGATTTGACATAATTACAAGCCTTTTGACTTTCTCAAGGAAAAATGCTCATTTCATGCAACGTTTTTAGAGCAAAGTCATGATGTGAGGCTTGTCTGTCTCCTGCTGTCATGTGAACATACAATATGTTCTTACCACGGTCCAGCAGTGGAGGAATTATTCACATTCTTTACTTAAGTAAAGATAGCACTGTTATATTGTAGTATAATCAAAAAAATATACCCAAAGTATCAAAACTTGAAGTACAATACAGACAAACATGAGTGCCTGAATGTGTGAGTTGCATTTTACTTTTGTAGTTTGTTGAGATGTAGCTTGTTTATCTTACAGGTCCCATAGATTCCTATGATTTCCTAGAAAATAAATTACATGTAACAGCTGTTTTATCTGAAGGTTCCTGGAAAGAATTATGTAATTCAGTGCTAATTATAAGAAACATGTACAGACTGTTCAATTGGTACAATTCTAATTAATTAATTCCAATGAATTTTTAATGTTACCCAGATAGTCTTATAGTAAGTCATTAACATTTTAGTCCTTCCTTCATGGAGATTTCTCCACAAATCAATGACCCAATACAGCTAATTATACACAAAGAACTGTCTCAGAACACTGAGACATATAATTTGTACTGAATTACATAAATCTTTCCAGAAAATTCCTTTAAAATTATGAGGAAATAAAGCATTGCTGCTCATTTTAACTACTTTGCATGCTGATAATAGTGTCACGAAAAGCAACTACTCAAGTCAAAGTACCTTAAGTTCATTGCTTAACTGAATATACTTGCCAGGGTTTGTTTCAAATATACAGCATTCCTTCATATTCATGTATTGTTTCCCCCACCACTGTGTTTACGTTGTCTATTTTTAGTGTTGTCTACGACTGTGAGAAGCAATGATTACTCACTCTCACAGTGATATCTCAGCAGCTGATTGTTATGAGTTGTGATCACTGATTGCTTATTTGTTCCTTAATAAACATTTCACTCAAGTGTCAGGCTCTCCAGCCCCCCCCCACCCCCTCCATACACTTGATTGATTGGCCCTGCACCGCTCTGAAACATTTAAAGGGAATTATTTCAACATCTCTACCCAGATTACACTGCTTTCTCCTAATTAATGGCAGCAATCAATACAATTACAGCCTCCCCATGGATTGCCACATAAAGGTGGAAAATTGCATTTGGCCTTAAAACCTGAGAAAAAGGCTTGATTTAATTATACCACCCAATTTTTCTCCCGTTCTTGCTGCAATTATCACAGTAATATGAATATATCTAAAATCCATTGTCTCTCTGGTGCTTACAGTAATTAGAGTAATATGTGAATAAGTGGCAATGTACTACAGTAAGCTAACTTCTAAATGGTCACATGATGTAGTGTAGGTATAAAAATGCTCAGTAGCAGTGTGGATGGTCAGGATTAACAATGCACAGTGTGGAGAACTGCTTAGTCAGGTTTTACAGCTGAGTATGTGGGTGGTCTTAAAGGACCCACATGAAAACAGCTGAGCTCTGTTAAATTAGCTGCTTGTGATGAATGCTGCATTTCTGCTATGTTTTATTGTTTGGTATATTTTTTTTTATTTTTCAGGATAAGTGTCCAAATAGAGATGATAGGATCACTATTTCTTGCACAGATACAATGGACTATAATAAGATTTTATTCCGTCTAAACCCCCACAGCTGAAATTCATGTGTAGGCACATTATTTTGGGATTGTCATAATGTAGGGAATCTCTTCTGGAGCTGCAACGAGAAGTCGCTCAAAAGAAAATAACTCTGCAACTATTTTGAGAAATTTTCAAGGAAAAATGCCAAAAATCTCATGGTTCAAGCTTCTCAGTTACGGGAATTTGCTGATTTTCATTGAAATAAATTAAATCTCCTGATGACACCTGAAGACATCATCTTGGTCTCCAGGACATTTTGATCGGCATTTGTTGAAAAACAAACAAACAAACAACCCCCCCCAATCAATTCATAGAGAAACTATTGGCATATTCATCAGTTGATAGTTGTATTTCCTACAGTTTCAAACTTTTGGTTTTACTTTAAAATCTCTTAGAGTAAAGTAACTAGTAACTAAAGCTTTCAGATAAATGTAACGGAGTAGAAAGAAATGAATATCTGAAATGTAGTGAAGTAAAAGTTTAAAGTAGCCTAAAATTGAAGTATTCAAGTAGTAGCAGTACAAGTACCTCAGAATTGTTCAAGTTCAGCACTTGAGTAAATGTACTTAGTTACTTTCCTCTACTGGTCATATGTCTATGTAGAAGTGTTTGGACAAAAGAAGCAATTTGTTTACGTAACTTTGGTATGAAATTGTGACGGACATTTTATAGACTGAACAAATAATTAAGAAAATACTCATCAAATTAATCAATAATGCAAACTGTTATTAGCTGCAGGCTTAAAACTGTCTCCAGGAGCAAGTAAACATCAACATGTAAACGCCCAACACTCAACATCATGTGAACAAAGTTATTTGAAAATGCATCTGTCCTGAGTAACTCTGCTCCTCTACGTTTTAAATATCAGTGGATCAGTGGATGGTTTCGTTACACCATCATGTGACATGGACGTTTCCTTTAAGTCATGATGTCATCTGACACCAACCTGCAGTGCGCCATGCCTCGAGCGTTTTATGATATCTTGTCCCCTCACTGTATTTTCTGAAAAGGAACACTGACATTTGGGACATCTCAATCTCCTTCTCTCCACGCCTCCTTAGTCAGCCTCGCGTTTTATACGACATCTGGTATCCTCTGTGAATTTTTGAAATGAACACTGACATTTGGGACGTCTCAATCTCCACGCCTCCTTACCCAGCGTCGCACCTTGAGAAAATCGCTCTCCAATTATTGCCATTATTTCTTGCTTCAACTGTCCCAGCCACCATGGACCCTCCAAATCATTTGTTCCGCTGAAAGGAAATGTGACATTTTCAGCTCCACTGTCACAGGTGAAAAATAAAGAGTGAAGGTTAAATGTAGAAAAGAATAATTGAAATGGAAGTATGATGCCCTCAGGAGGAACACTAAAGAACCACTTGGATTAAGTGCTGTGGCAGAAATTCTTGAAACATTTTAGTCATCGTCCGAATAGTCTGGAAGTTTTAGTGGTGAAATATCGTCTCAGAGCTTCATCATTCTTCATTAAATGCAAACATCATTTCTTTTACATATTGTGTATTACAATATGTCAGTGTAAAGTAACATGAGGGAATTAATACATTTTGTATTTGACATTTGTTGCAGTTTATTAAATTCTGCTGGCATGAATGGTGAGCACACGTGAAGAATAGTAAAAGATGGAAAAGTTAGAGTGCTGAGAGACAGAGGGACTGATATATTCACTGTCAATATTTAAAGAAAATCTCAGGAATAAGGAATTAAATCAGTTTAATGTAATCTCATCTATGTGTGGACACTCAATTACAAAAGTTAAATATGCAGAATCTCCTAGATCATAACATTTGAGCTAAATGAGTGAAGGTTTTACATTTTGGAAATACTCTTTCTTGCCTAAAGTTAAATGAGACCACTGATACCAGTCTTATATCTGTGCTGTAAATATGAAGTAGCCAGTTAGCTTAGTTTAGCTTAAAGACTGGAAACGAGGAAAATCAGCTAGTGTGGCTCTGCTTGATAGTCACAAAATCCACCTATGACCACTTGTGAGGCTCACAAATTCAAATTGTTTGAAATGTTGCTTTTACATTTTGGTTTTTGTAAGAATTACACAAACATGATATATAACATGTAGATTATTAAACTGTGCAGGTGCTGAGATGTGGATTTTGTTACTCATAAAAGAGTGGCATAAATCTTCTTATCTAACTCTCTGCCAGAAAGAAAATAATAAGAATATTTCTCAAAATGTCAGACTTTTGCTTTAAAATCTCTTGATATCACTAAGCACAGTCTTTACCTTGGAGTTTTATTAATTTGATTATGTCTCTGTGACACATTTAACCAGAAGAATATCAAAGATCAAATAGTACTTAAGTGTCTCCATAACCTCTAGACAACTCTTTATTAGACAATTTGTGAGACAATAGTTTAACTTCTCTTTGTGAGCACATTTCAAGATTACTCTGTTTATTTGTTGGGTTACACTGTAATTACACAGTTTAGTTTGTATGTGGAAAAAAGAAAGAAATTTCAAAATTGTGTTGAAGACGCAGACAGTTTTTATCTTAAAGGACTTGTATTGATTAAAATTGCAAAGAAAATAGCTGTGTTATTAAAAATAATAATCATGTGGAGAGATGGGAGGGCAAATAAAGAAAGACATCAATGATCATTCCCTTAAGAATGTAACAAAAATTGATTTTATACGTATAAAGCTCAGAGGCAGTGCTTTTCAATATGCAGTAAAAGATTTCCATATTACAACGAACAAATTAAAGTTTCCGAAATTACTTTAAATAGTTTATCACAAGAATGTTTTTTGAAAACATTTTCAAAGTGTTAATTTGCCGTTATAATACATCTGATGGAAAGAGTGTTGCCTGTTAAAAAAGACACAACTTATGATGTTTAAAAGTAAAGAGGGAGTCTACCACTGTCTCTGTGACGCAAATATAGGATAAAGGTGAAGGGAAGATAAACTAGGAATGGTAAAAATGACAAAACACCATATGATATCTACAGAGCTGTGTTTTGTGGCGGTGCGAATAAAGATTACGATTTATTTTTTTAGCTTTAAGCTGTCAGGAGCTGTGTGAGGATGGTTAAAGATAATATAAAGACAACATACATTTTCACAGGATGTTTATCACTGCAAAGGCACAGTGTGTGATCCAAACAAAAATATAAATATCAGAACTGGATTGCTATCAATCCCCAACCGATTACAGGTTTCTTTATTGACAGAAAACACCAGTCACCAACAGTCTTGGTTATAAATGTTTCCTGATGCTTTTATCTCTCACATACTTACGCAACCTCCTTGAGCAAGTGTATCTGTGCTCATTTTAATGATAATAGTGTTTTACAGTTAAAGCCAGGCATGTGATCAACCACCCCCACTTGTCATTTCACTGGATTATGTTGCATTTTGTTGACAGTGTGCGACTAGCCTACAATACACACCACTTGTATCATGCCAAAGATGTAAATGTTAAGTTATTTTTTCCCACAAGAAAATAAATACGGCAGAATTTATTGTCCAGAGACAATGTTTGACAGCAGGGGATGTTGGATTAAAGACCCAGGTTTTATAGGTTTAGAGGGCTGGTGGTGCAGGTAACATGGCACTAAAAAACTTTAACCTGTAACTGTAGGACATCTTTAAGGCTTGTTGGCAACATTTGCAGGTGGCTGGGGATGTCACTCTGGGGAAATAAGTGTGACTGGAGGAGATTAATAAAAAGAAAAAAAAAAACACTCAGAAAACAGTGGGCTTACAGCCTAACGGATATGAACCCCAACGAAAGCAAAGACGATACACAGTAAACTCTCAGCCCCGTGGGTTTGAACCCCTAAATAGCTGTAAAACCTGGCTACAGCTGTACAAATACAGTTTCAAGGGTAAAACAAGGACAGACAGGGATGCCTGAGCCCAAGAGGAAAATGGAGTAGGTTTTATTGAAAGCCTTGTGTCTATCAAATAATACCACTGCTCTTTTTTCCCGGCTTGTGATCTGATGTGTCCCCAAAGCTCCGTCCGCGAACAGCAAAAACTGCGTCCCTTTAATAATACCCTCCCTTCCTCCCTCCCTCCCTCCCTCCTCCTTTTTTTTTTATGCCATTTTCTTTCCTCCCTCAATACCCACCCTTCTCCTCCCCCTCCTTTTGCTCTGGGGTTGCCATGACAACAGCAGCACTGCACCATTCATCTGTTGGAGACCTGGGCTCCTGTTCCTGTAGAGAGAGAGAGTGCGCCTCTCACATCTATACATAACACGCTAAGCGTTAATGCAGTCACGGAGGCGAATGAGGAGCTCTCTCCTGTCTCTGCTCGCGGGCTCCTCGCAGGAAAAGCTCGTCCGTTCTGTTTGTTTGCTTTCTTTTTTCCTTTATTTTTAAATTTCTTTCACGGTGGTGAAGGTTTTGGTCACCTGTCAGCCCTCGGTACGCGCTGCCATCGCAGAGGTGTCACCTCTGTGTCCCCCTCTTTCCCCAGTGACACAGTGACTGCTGCGTTCTTCCTTCCTCCTTCCCTTTTCCACCCTCTCCCTCTCTTTCCTCCTCCTCCTCCTCCTCCTCCTCCTCCTCTCGCTCCTCCCGTCCCTGCCATATCTGCCTGGCTATGTATCATTTACTGCGACTGAATTGAGCGGGCAGCATCAGCACTGAAACCTGTGGAGATTTCCTCTGAAAGGAAACAAGAGGGGAGAGAGAAGGAGAGCTTCTGTTCCTCCGCACTCATCCTCCCCTGATCTGCTGCAGGTGTATTTTTTTTTTCTTTTCCTGTTTTCTTTTTTCTTTTCTTTTCTTATTTTTGATGAACTGGTCATCGCTCAGGGAGGAAGGACTGCTTGTGTCGCTGGAGGGAGAAGGAGGGGAGCTGGTGCCGTATCCCAGCCTTCAGGAATGCGAGATCTGGTTTGAGAATGGTGAGCCCTGCCACACCCTCTTTTGCTTGTTTCATTCCTCCATTTGTGACTGCAAACTGCCCCCACCCCCCCTACCCCCACCCCCAAACCATCACCTGCTGCTCCACCTTTGCTCGGCCAGAGCCCGCTCCCCTGGTCTGTCTGCTCTCTGATCTGGCAGCTGGAGCGGCTGTGTCGGCCACTGGTTCGAATGACGTTTGCACAGATATGGGGCTGATGGGAGGAGTGCAGGAAAGTAATTTCTTTCCATGAAATGATGCATTTGTCAAAGGGCTGCACTCTAATGACAGTGTAGGCTTGAGGACCTGTGAATCAACCAGAGTGCGATAATGTAAGTGTTTTTTTGTGGAGAGCTGGTCTGTTTCATGCGTCAGCGTGGGTGAGCATTCAATTGTCTTTGAGTGTGTGTGTGTGTGTGTGTGTACGTGTATGTCTGTTGGAATGTGTGTGTCTAAGCACAAGCTGTGGGTGGCTAATGGTGCTTGTTCTTGTTGTCGTGTGTCTCACTTTTCCTTCCAGAGCACAACGTCATTTGTAGCATATGGTTGCGTAAATGGGTTGAAGTTGGTGGGGAATAGTTTTTCCCCAACACCGTGCTGTCAGCGGCAGCAGCAGCAGCAGCTTGTTGTTGTGTACCAGAATCACCCTGTCATGTGCCGGGATGTGGTTCCTCCTTCCAGTTCCAGTGCTGCAGGCTGCCTGCCTCCCTGCCTTTTCCCAGGGGACTGCTAGCTGGTGTGTGAACAGAACAAAATGTCTCAATAACACTGTCTGCCAGCAAAACACAAGCACCTCATCAGCAGCTGCTATTGCTGGTCTCAGGTGAATGGTTTTTGATGAGGCGCCCACAGCCGGTTTTCGCACCACTTAGTATCACCACCTGGAGAGTGCTTTGATGAGCTTAGCTTGTCAGCTGTCATTCAGGACGCGTCAGGCAATGACACTAAGAACTTTAACTTGAAGGTGGGCTTAATGGCCTTGTTGATTGTGATCATGGTGGAAGAGTATTTCCTGGTTTCATGGAGTTATTTGAACCTGATGGAGCAGGGTGAATGAGGCCTCGTCCACAGTGATCAGAGAGCATCATTCCATAGTTTTAACACAAAGATGTCTCTCTCTTTCTCTGGACATTTTAGCTGAATGATGACTGTCTGACAAGAAGTGATCATACCAGGAAACTCAAAAGATAGGTAGGGCACAGACAAGTCTTGTTTGAGACAGTTGTAGAACTTGTGAATGTGTGACACAATATACCTATTGATGTGGCTGGTACAGTATGCAGTCTCCCAAGGTTACTCTGCATTTCTACTTCTACCTGAGTTCTTCAAGTGTCTTGCGATGCCCATTATCTAATGTTTATTCACAAGACAAATCAGTTAAACCTGGCTTTGAGTTGCAGGCTTCTCAATTGATGTGCCCCACTTACCTGAAAATCAGCCAAATAAAACCTCATATAGCCTCTGCAGTGGTTCAGAGTGATATCGATTTGTATAATTGCTCAATTTCCCTCCCTTGCAATCCCTTGAGCCTGTGTCAGACAAATGGCTTGTAAGCCTAAGATAAGTTATGAAATAAATATGACACACCATCTAAAATTCAACCCTCCTCAGGTCACTTTTTAGGCATCGCTTAATCTGACCCACAGCATATAAAATGAGCCTGGTTGGGCTAATATTCAGTGCTTGTGAAAATGAATGTGGTGATGTGCTAACCAGTGAATTATAAGCCAATCTCACCATTTAGTGACAGTATGGTCTCTGGAAACAGTATGTGCTAAGCGTGATGTCTCGGCTATAAATCAAGCACTGCCGACACCACTGTCCGTTAAAGTCCCTCACTTTGTTTGAAAAAGGCTAGGAGTGAAATTTAATTATGAGCTGCATACTGGAGTTGTTGAGAACTAGTTGGAGGGTGTCATGTTCCCCATGATCCCCTGCCAATCAGGTGACCCAGCGACTCTCACCCTAATTTTTTTTCCTACCACAAATGACAGAGTTCTCTTTCCCTTCCCGTCAGGCAGCATTTGTGTCAATTTTTGAATTAGTCATCAGGTGAGCCAATGTTGCTACATCTCCCTTGGATCTAGAATTACTATCTTTTATTATGATGAGAGAAAATGCAGTCAGTGTTGCCATTAGCAAGATGAAGTCATCCTCTTGTGTTCTTGGTCCTCCTCAGACCAAGCTCTTTAAAGTCAGCTTCTAGTGTCTATGCCAGGTAACAACCTGCAATTAGAAATCTTCCCCAAAAGCTTTCAAAACAGCCACCGTTATACCTTCTGCTCAAGAAATGCAACACAGACAGTGCCGACCTTAGCAATTACAGGCCCATCTGTAATCTCCCTTTCCTTGGTAAACTTCTAAAGAAAGCTGTTTTTAACCACATACCCAGTCATCTAAATGACAACGGCATATTACAGAAGTTTTAGAGTAATTATCAAACCAACGACAGCACTGAAATAGCTCTACAAAAAGTAATACAGACACTAAGACTCATTCTTGGTATCCTTAGCACAGTGTTTGACACACCTGATTAAGACAGTTTGATTGACAGTTTTGATTAGTGTGCATATTTGGTTTCCTTCATAATAAACATACTCTTTTGTGATATAGACTTTGGTGTTCCACAAGGAACTCTTCTCAGGCCTCTGCCATTGCCTTAAATAAATATTCAGCTATCAAGCTTATCATGATTAAAAGAATTAATTCATTAATTTGAATAAGATTATGATTTTATTTTTATTTTTTTTAGAATAAAAACATTTGCTGAAGCAATAACAAGAGAGGATCACATTATCCTGCTGTTTATGGCACCTCACTAGCTGAACTGGTTCTTTTTACTTGTTTTGTAAATCTTGAAATGACCTACCACCTCCTACCACCTCCTTTTACCAAGGATTACCCGTTTTATATCTTAAACATTCCCATTTTCCACACAGTAATACCAGCAAGGCTGCTTTTTGTGGAATAATGTGCCATTTGATCTTAGAATAACAAACTTGCTTTGTCTGTTTTTTATTTGAAATACCAAAATCCTTATTTTTCTGGGTTATAATTTAGAATAATGTGGTGTCCTTCATGTTTCTCTTTTGGTTTTACTCTTTAATCCCTGAGTGTTCATTAATTTATCACAATGAACACATTTGCATTGTTTTGTTGATACTAAACAATGAAGCATAGCAAAGAGCTACATGTTTGCCTGAGAGCTGCTTTACAAATTAAGTTTCTACTACTGTGTCACTACCTCTCAGTGTGGTTGTTGCTTACATTCAGCTTTATCTGGATATTTAGCAGTACCTTCTGGAAAAGAAAGTGGAAAAGAGAAACCCGCAGTGTGCTATTAATAGCAGTGATAATGATTTGCTTACAAAACAGAGCAGTGGGTTACATATACCACCTCACTGCTTTCTGCGAATGCTGATGGTGAAGAGCTGAGCAAACATTTCTCTGTGAGATACACACACACATACACAAAGAGGCCCAAAGAAGTGTGTTAGTGTGTGTGTGTGTGTGTGTGTCCGTGCGTATCCAAACCCTTACAGACTACTGCACAGGACTGCACAATGACACCAGCTTCAGTATTAGCATTCACCACTTGTCTGTCTGCTGTTAACTTATTTGCTCAGTCATTTCAGGGCGCTGAACCGCTATGAGGCATTTGTCTGGATCACAGCTCTGACTTTGTGTGGCTGAAATCGGTCTGCTAACTATGTGTATGGGATTACATAAGAGCAACAATTGATTACAGACTTATGTCAGACATGAAAATAAAATTTCGGAGACTTTGATGTTCATTTTATGTCGTGCTAAAGATAGTGGCAGATTATCAGAAACATCTTAATCAGAAGCTTAATCGGAAGCCTCAGAATCAGTCGTGTAATGCTTTTCCTCATTTATTGTCTTGTTTTGAGTATTTAATTGAATTTCTTAATCGAATCACAGCAGAGAAACATGCTGCTCCTCCTGATTTTCTCAATGACGAGGGTGCGGTTGTCAAGTAGGTGTTGCCTGGAGGTTATAAATATCTCCACCCGGGGCTAAACTCCAGTTGGGACAGAGGTCAAGACAGCATAGCTATTATTAGACCACTGTACCAAGTGGTGTCCTTGGCAATTACGCTACTTTCACTTTCTTAAAGTGGTGTCATATGTAACTTTACAGCTTGCTGGTATCCCCAGGCCTCAGGAGAGCAGCCCTCTGTGGTCTCCTGCTGAGTAAGGGTATGTGAAAAGTTCAGTCACACCTCTGTGTCACACTGCCACTGAAGGAGCCAAACCATATGAAAAGAAAGTTACCAGTGTCGAAACTGCTCAGTGTTAACAATAGCCGCTGTGCTTCTACAGCTGAGTCATGAGGGCAGAGTCCTTCAGGAATGAAGGGTTTGTTCAAGAGAGTAGACAGCTGCCCAGAATGCCTGCAGTATGGGCATCAGGAGGATGTACATGACAGAGATTTAGACCAGAGATGGTTTGGTAAAAATAGAGGAGCTCAGAGCAAATAAATTTTAATGCACAGCACGCTATTAATCTCCTTGAAATAGCATCAAGCTGGAGGGCTCTGCTCCAACTAATAACTATAAACAGCACACTTGATTGGCTGATTGATAAACAATGTTATAAAGTGCTATAAATGAACAATGTAATGATACAGAAAAAGTAATAGTATCACCACTTAACAGTACAGTCTGTGGGTCAACAAAAAATGTAACCAGTAAAAATATGATTGTAAAATCTCTTTGGATTTTCTAGCCTTGACTGTTGAGACAGGATGCTACACAGTGTTATTTGCCCAGATGGGAAAAAGCCACGTCATGTTTGGTCTTTCGAGTTCAGTCTGAAGTTAAAAACAGCCTTTAAGGCCCCGTGTGAGGACTACTAACTATGTTTCTCTGTCAAGTTCTTTTCAGAATCTTTTAAAACCCAAACAAATTTCAGATCTGTATGCTCTTCTGCATACAGATTCATACTTTGTGTAAAATCCATGTGATTTTATACTCTTCGATGAATAAACAGCGCAGAATAGCAACTACAAAATCTTTCCCTGCATACATTCAGGTCCTGCAGATTAACCTGCTCATTTCTTGAAGTAGCTTTGATATCATTTGTCTGCTACTGGTCTAATCCAAGCCCAATAAGGTTAGGTGAAACATTGAATTAACAGCTTTTTGAGCAAGGGAGAGCTCGGCTAATGACCGTTCTTAGAGCATCAGCTCCTCCCTCCGCCCTTTTAAAATTCTGCATGTGCCTCACCTTGCTTGGCTAATCCTCCAAAGGCTGTAATGATAGATACACATGTGCGTGTGTGCAGACACACTCGCACACAGACACTCCTGCATGCATAAAAGAGGGAGAGGCAGCCTAGCTAATGGACTTTCACTTGCTGCTGACTGTCAGCAGCCTCTGTTTTAAAGCTGTGGAGGAACAGCTCGTTGTGTTGCACAGCAACATCTGGTCTGCATTGTTTTGTTCAACAAGTCAATGAGCACAAGCACACAAAATCATCTGAGGTCTCTGAGCTGGATTACTTTATTGCACACTGGGAACAGGCCTCTGGGTCTTACACAAAGACTGCTGAAATGAATATGAAACAACACATTTAGAGTCATCAGTATGAAATCCAGACTAATTATCAGCCACATCTGTGTTTTGATTTATGTATTAAATGGGCTGCAAAGGATGAAAAAGATGAAAAAAGCTATTATTAAATTTACCAAAAATCTTGGACTTTTTAAAGTATTTTTTGTTGCATCTCTTTTGAAGCCTATTTGTGGACACTCTCCTTTGTTGTCTGAAAGATTAACATTAAGGCAAATCTTAACCTTTTCAGAGATGCCACATAGTCAAATAAAAATGTGTTAGATAACATAACATTCCTATGTTAAATAAGCAAAAAGCACATACACCTGTGTAATGCTCTGAAGAAGACATTTTACATCTGGCTGGTGGATATTACCAACATCATTCTTATCATTTATCACCTTTCAGTGGAACCTGTTCTGATCTTCTTTAAATCACACCATCATTTATTTATAAAAAGAAAATGAATTATTCTGAACAAATTATAAACACTCACAAGTTTCCCATATCATAGTATTGAAAAAATAATCTTTTAAAACAATGTGGTAATGACTTAATCTTCCAGCTCTGTTGGAGAATACATTATGTGCAGGATCTCGGACAGATGTAAGAGCCTCTTCATTGTCTTCACATTTGTAAAGAAACTTGATAACGACCATTTCAGCTCTTTCTGAGGCTCAGCTGCGAAGAATAGCCACAGCACAAAGGACCAGAGCCTCAGCTGCAGCAGCTTGCATCTTTGAAAGCTGAAGTCCTTGAGTTGATTTTACAAGGGGAAGACCTGGACCTGTAAAGCAGCTAAGAGTTGTCAATACAGAGAAGTTGTTTGATTACCTTTTAGTAAATGTGTTTGGACCTTGAAGCTTTTAGTGCAGATGAAATCACCCTTTCCCTTTCGTTACTACCACCACCACCAACACCTTGCAAAGGTGGACAAGACTTGTCGTTTCCCCAGTGCTCTGCTGTTGCCATAGCGACCAGGGCCGCGTGCTCTGTTTCCGTAAAGCTCTGCTTGGGTTGCAGACAGCTGGGAAATGTATGTCCTCACCCACATTATTGTTCTGTATGTGTGTGTATGTTAATGTGTGCATGTGTGGGCGCCTATGTCTTTGTCTGAGTGGGTGCCTGAGGTCATATGTAACTGAGACAGTACAGACAGTTCTTCATTGCCATAGAAATGCCTCCATTTAGTTGTTTATCATTCACTTACCTGCAGCAAATTAGAAAACTGCGCGTTGCATATTGGAGTTTCCAATTCATATTCAGATCTTCTCATTTATTTGTTGAAAACCCAGGTTGTGTCTGAAGGGACTGTCATGTTGAAAAGAAGCTTCCCTCTTTCATATGCACAACACCCTGTGAATTTGAATCACAGTATTGACTTGCTTTCTTTTCTGTTGATAATTTCACCAAAGGCAGTGTATGTGTGTGTATGTGTGTGTGTGTGTGTGTGTGTGTGTCTGTCTGTGTGTTTGTATACTGTCAGTCTTGGGAATAGAGATCAGCTTTTAAAATTTTCGCATTGTCTTTTAGCTTATTTATTGTCACCAGTCTCTCTCTGCACCCCCTCCCTTTCCTCACTCTAATCTCACATGTACACTTGCATACATGCCACATGCATATTCATATTCACACCCTCACATCCAGAGCATGTAACAAATATCTATTTCACGGCCACGTGCATCTGCACACACAGACTAGATATATTTATTCATAAGCTCATTAGAGGAGTGGATTTGCCTGCTACCATCCATCACGCTGTCACCCATCCTCAGCCTGGCACACACTGACAACAGAACTGCAGGAGAGAAGTCCCTGGGATTTAGTCTCCTGGAGCCAGTGCAATAGAGGGGATTTACTCCAATAGACAGTCTCACTTCACCATTTTATAGAGGTGAGATCAGGGAGACAAAAAACTAAAGAAATAGTAATCTCCTATTCACCATACTTTATCCAAAAATTGATATTTGGGGAAGGGGGGGGGGGTTAAAAAAAAAGGCTTTTAGTCTCTCAGCACAGACATTTTCAACTGGTGCTCAGCAGGGTGCCTTTGCAATATAAATGTTAAAACTGTTGATACATACAAGGAGCTCTTTGCTGAGGCTCTCGCAGACACACTGTCACGTAAAGGCTCAGTCCATCACACTCTCCTTGTAGCTTGTTACAAGCTGGTACAAGCTGTTGCAAGCTTGTCAGTGCAGGTGTAAGAGCAGCTTATCAAAACAGGGCAGGACTGTGGAGGAGAAATGGAGAAATCTAATTTTGTGCCCTTTTTTTTTTTTTTTTTTTGCTTGATTTTGGCAAAGAATGTCTGACCACTGCAGAACAGACTGCTGTATCACTCCCTTTTTTCAGTGACCTAATGTGAACCTTCCAGGACTCGCAAGCAAAGCAAAAACAGAGAAACACTGCTAAAGATGTGTGTTGTGGTGATTAATCAGGGTGTGCCCTGGAGTTTTTTGTTCAGTCGGGGGACTAATTCCCATCCACTGGCTAATATATGCCAGCTTTTCCCAATTGTTTAATTATGATGCCGAACAGAAGACTGAAGTCCTGCTTAAGCAAACAGACAAGTGCTCTTTTGATGACCAGGCAAAAATCCAATGTGGATTCACCAGCTGTAATTAATTAATCAATATACATTGATATGAGTAAATATGAAAATGTACATTTATGATTATTAATTATATATTGACTGTATAAATATGTATGTTTTTTCAGTGTAAATTTAATCATCTTCAGCTCTACCTTCCATACATCACCATGTTTTAGGCTGCATCATAAGATGAATTAATGTTAAGATGGAGATCTTAACTTGTAAAACACTGGATGAAATATATCACTAGTTTTTTTTTTTTTAGTTTTTTTTAAGGTCTCTGAGTGTCCTCTAAGCACATTTGTCAAGCAGAATATATTAAGCATGTCTCTGTCAGAGTTTCTGTCGTGGCAGTTGATCCAGTCGTGGATAACTCCAGTCCCTTCCTCCTCCTGGCTGTCAGTTGTAGTTTCTCACTGTGGCATCTGTGCTGGCTCACTTCCTAGATGTGGTCAATTACCAGAGTCCTCTCCAGACCATACCAACACAGTATTAACATTGTGTGTGTGGCAAGTGAACGCATCCACTTCACTCGCATGCACACAGCTCTGACGGAGTCCTTTCTTCCCTCTGCCAAGTAGATTAGATTAGATTAGATTCAACTTTATTGTCACTGCACAGAGAACAAGTACTGAGACAACAAAATGCAGTTTAGCTTCTAACCAGAAGTACAAGGATCAGAAAAGTAATGTACACATGTATAGAGATATATTAATAAAACAGTATTAACAGAATGAATAGAGTGAAATGAATATACAACATGTACACCAGCTACAGTTGGCACTTGGTAGTATAAGCGTGAGTGTAAATATACAGTGCAGATGTAAGAACAAGTAATACCAGTTGTAGGCATACAGAATAAACAACTGGATATGAATACGTGTATAGATCAGATATGTACAGTGAAGACATTAGAATGAATATGGATATGCTATATGGCAGATACATGCAGTGGTATAGATAGATATTGGCACGTGAGAGAGTGAACAGTGCAGGTAAGTGTATGTGTGGTAGTAGATTTTGTTATTATTTGTTGACTGAGTGTTAATCTTGACAACAGATTTCGGTGATTTGGTGGAAAGTTAGACCATAGGACAAGGAAGGTGCAGATTTGGATCAAGGAACAGACTTTTTTAAGGATTTAAAACAGGACTTTATTAAACATTACAGCTGTTTTCTTATGTAATGTCACACTGTGAAATACCAGGCACTTGTATCATATTATCTGTCAGTATATGATCCCTGTCTATTGTTTGGTGAGAATTTTTAGCCGCACCAATGGTGTGGCTCTAGAGATGGCAGTGTCGCTTGGTTGGCTGGTTCACCACTTGGGTCCTGATGGAAAAATTTCAGCAAATATTGGATGTTTTACAAAGTAATTTGGTGCAGAGATTCAGGTTCAGATTTACAGGACAAATATCTGCAAAACTCAGGACATTCCCATCAGCCTCAGCTCGTCTTTGTGCTTATCGCTAGTTGGAAACTGTTAGCATGCTAACACACTATACTAATATAGTGCCAATGGTAAACATTATACCTGTTTAACATCAACGTGTTAGTGTTGTCACTAGCACTCTCAGAGCAGCCAACATGGTTGTAGATTCTTAGTCTTGTTCACATAAAATGAAGGATTACACGGTCCTATATGAGATTCAAATATGCTACCACTAACATATATTATAAAGCTCTTTAAAACCAACTAAAGTACCAGTGTTTGAGGAACAAACAATCATTGTCACTGAGTATGAAGCAGAACTGTCTTCCTGAAAAGTTGTCATTTTGAAGACAGTGGGCTTTGGATAGTGATGGTATCTCTAATTTATGTAGATGTGGAAAGATGTAGATTGATTTTTTAAAATCTGTTCTTAAAATAATAAGATTGGAGGTTTTTGCAGCTTTAGTGGAGGCATGAACTCCTGGTACTTTCTTCTTACTTCCTTTTATACCATTCATATATTTTATTTATTTGTGTTTTTCACAGAACAAAGGAGCATCCTGTTTGTCTGTCTCCACATTAATTAAGAAGTACAGTATATAGACAGAGGGATAACAGCTCTCCACCCATTTTGTCCACACACTCCCACACAGACATAGACACACACACACACACACATGTACATTATACTGGCATTAACTGTAACATGAAGCTTAAACAAAAGTGGTAAAGAGCCTGTTCTTGTTCTGTAGTCACTGTTTCTTGAACATATGTTTCATCTGCTGCTCATGACTTCCTGCTCACCCCACTCTGGTTCAGCACAGTGCTGCTGCACAGGATGGCTTTAGACATGTGCACTCACCCATAATACGAATGGTTAACCATTGCAGCATACAGTGCGTAATCTATTTTAAACCCTCATTTAACCAGATTAGTCAATTAAGAACAAACTGTGCTTAGCTCCTGCCCATCCCAAACCCCCACAAGTACAAAAAAGAAAAAATATTAGATTAAACAGAAGTGTTGGGCATGATTTAGTTTATATGAGCTGAATTTCTTTGGCTTGTGTCCAACTCCATGTCCTGGTTCCTGCTGTATGAGTATAGACAAGGTGGTCATTCCTGTGTAGATGATTTATTTTTTTTATTTATTTTCATTTTTCTGCTGTACTAGCCAGATCTTCAGTGTAAGCAAGCTTGGCATTTTCATATTTGTCATCAAATGTTAAAAGACAGACTGGGTGTAGGAAGCAGTATGGTGGCATTAAGATTCTAACACAGTCACTGGATTTTACGCTGAACGGATGGGAAAGTTTTGCTTGGCTTCTCTTCCTGTGTGCACAACATCTGCATAAAGACTCCTCTGCAGTGTGGAGTGGATGTCTGTCCCGTGTCTGCTACTGCTGCCGCAATGTACTATATGCACTCATGATACTATAAGCTGGCCTGGGTAACAGTGCTCTGAATCCCTGTGCCGAGTCCAAGCACCCAGAAAGACATCGTGTCACAGCCACCACCCCCGGCTTTCAACGCTCGCTCTCCCTCCCTCTCTCTCTCTCTCTCTCTCTCTCTCTCTCTCCTCTCCTCTCTCCTCTCTCTCTCTCTCTGAACTTCTTGTTAAAAGGACTCATTTGATGTCCCAGACTTTGTGCTTGAGTCAGGCGCGAGGACAGTCCAAAAATGGATCTCATTTGCATTCTTGGTGTGATAACATTAGGCAAACAGACACGACGAGCATATTTTGTGTGCTCCATCTTTTCAGTGGAAAGGTGCGTCTTGTTTGCTGCTTTGTGCGTTAAATGCAGGCCCTCACAGAGGAAGTGTGGTGATATTTTCACATTTCAGTGGTGTGTTGAGGTTCCTCTGGCGTATTGGTTTGCCCTAGCCCAGTATCCAATAGCCCATGCTGCTTGTTTACTCATGCTTTAGCAAATACAAACCTGCCTAACAGAAGCCTTAAGGATGTCTTCATTTTATCAGTGTGCTGCTTCAAGTTCATAAGCTCTCTGTCTTCCTCCCTTTCTGTCCTGTCCCTGTTCGCTCCTCTCTTTCTTGTCCTCTTCCATCTCCCTGATCTGCGTGTGTATGTGTGTGTGTGTGTGTGCGTGTTTCTGTCTCTGTGTGTGTGTGTGTACATGTTGTCTCCTTCTCTATATGTGTGTATGCTTTCTGCTCCCAGCCCCTCTGCGGAAAGCAAAGTTTGTGGAGAGCCCTCGCATTCCACAATCAGAGCTTGGCTCCCCTACACACACCTCCACCACTGCCAAGAATCCAGACCTGGACACGTACTGCCCTGGTAAGTTTTTGGCCAGCTCATCCCTCATTTCGTTGTGTTACTTTTTGCATGTTGGTTCCCGTCTGTGAATGCAACAGAGAGAGAGAGGGAAAGAGAGAGAGAGAGAGAAAGAGAGACGCAGAAAGCGATGGGGGAAAATTTATCGGTTTGCCAGTTACTGTGCCGGCTGCTGTAAAGACGAAAGCAGCACTAAGGTCATTAATGAAATAGCTTTGCTGGTGCCTACAGTGTCCATCCTCATTTCCTCCTCCCTCTCTGTCTCTCTAATCCACCCCCCCACCCTGCTGATTTCTCACTCAGCTCTGCTTTGCGAACGCAGAGCTTGTTTTGGTGCCGCCGCTGTTTTCTGTTCACAGTCGGCGGTTGCTCTGTAATCCTGCGGACAGTCTAGATTTCCCTCTACCCCACCATCTATCCCCATCAGACACCCCCCCCCCCCCTGAACTCCCTTGTCCCTCCCCTCCTCGCACAGGGGGGGACGGTAAAGCGGGTCACTCACGGATCGCGCTCTGCTGAGATTTGGTTCTAGTATATCTGCTTTCTCATCTCGCCTCTCCTCTTCCTGTTACTACTGAGAAACGCAGTGTAAGCTTCCTGACCTGTCTTGTTTGCTCGACCTCTGGTGGCTGTCCGGACTTCTCAGCAGGGCAGGACAATGTCGCAGCACCCCAGAGCTGGATGAAGACATGAAGGAAATACATGATGGGGGGTCTCAGGGCTTAACCGTTAACTTAGGAGGAAAATGGTTGACAGAGTGCTACCGGCCTTCACCGTCTGTCAGCCTCTGCTTCTGAGCCTCTGCTCAATGGGAGCTCTAAGTAGGTGATCTATCTATAGAAACATACTAGAATATATTTTTTATAGCATTTCTTCTTTCTGTATAAGCTTGAATAGTATGTAGTACCTTAGGATAAACCCTCTAGCTCTAGCGCCTGGATTTCTGTTAAATCTCATGGATGCTAAAACTGTTGACCCTAGCTTTGTTTTTTGCATCAGTCCTGTGAAACAGACTGTGGAATAACCTATCAGTTGTGATGAGCTGCTGCAAGCTCTTGCAGATGTGACATTTCAGGGTTGAAATGGTAATCTCTGATGCCATCGAGGCAGGAAAACAGTTGATTACAGACAGGAATTCTCCGTCTGCGCAATAACATCTTGAGCTGAAGAGGAACCGGGAGCGCTGAGATGAGTTTTCAGGGAAGGGGGGTGAGGACTCGCACCTCCGAGGTGGACAGATGGACATCTTAGCTCTTAACAAGGGCTCCCTGGCATGAGTAGCAGCAGGGCAGTGACTTAAACATCTGATCGCATGCCAGTCCACACTCTGCTGCTGACACTGTCTGTTGCCTGGAAGGAAGTCAGGTACCAGCTGATTGTTATGGCCTACAAAGAAATTTGTGAGGTCATAAATATGGTTTGTGAATATTTTGTGAGATAGCTCGTAAAAATTCACCACCAGCCATCCTCCTTACATTATGGAGTGAAAGCTTTCCTAATGATGTTAGAGCTCAACCTTTGTACAGTGAATACCCAGAGTAGGTGTGAATCGTACAGATAAAATCCTCTAACCTCTAAGTTTTATGTTAAAAATATACAGTAGCTAACTTTGAGTTGAACTGAAATCACCTTTTTTTAATTATTAATAAGAATCATTTCAATTATCTTGTCTGTAGTTGTTTTTAAAATATTTTTAAGTGAAAGAAAAACAAAAGGTTTTTGGGGAAATATCAGAAATGTTCCTTTTCGTCTCAGTCGCTGGAGGAGCGCTAACAGCAGCTGGCAGGTTGAGCAACCAGCAGGGGAGTAACAGAAAAAGTAAACAAACTTGTACTGTAGCTTACAAGCCATGGGCAGACAGTGATGTTAGTGATGTTTAAAAGCAAGGACCACAATTTAAATGGATATTTACTGGGACATTTGCAAGCTGTTTAGAATGTGATTTGACTGGCTGTATGGAATCAACAAATTAATGCAAAGACTGGGGGTCCATCATTGAACAAAAAATGTCTCCCCTTTGGTGTGAGCATGTGATTTAAAGAGCAGATATTTATACTGTAGAAGGAAAAAGACATGCAGTTTAATTTCAGCTGGACTCTGCGAGACAGGGCAAGATTTAACAGAGCATTCCAAAAAACCCAAAACATATTAAAATACACATGATATTATAGATATAAAAGATAAGCTGATAGCAATAAAAGACCCGAAGATTTACAGTTCAACAGTTGGATGACCTAAACATATTAAAATTAGCCAACTTGCAGAAATGATTATGATGAAAACCATAAAATCAGTAAATTTTCTGAAAAATCAAATATGAAACTCTATATGGATGAAATGACAATGCTAATGCATGTTTTTGGTTGATGTAGCAAATGAAATACCTGTCATATCAAGTATCCAATACAACTATAATGCAATACTGCTCACTGCTTAACGGTATGGTAAATACTCTACATGTAATATCATCCTATCACCCACTCTTAACCCAGACCTAGTGTCCTAGCATCCTTTCATGTTTGAAACATTGCAGTGCTGTTATGTAGATAAGATCATGGCTGTGCACATGAGGAATGTGAAATTCACTCCTCTAATCTCTTGATCAGCCTTCCACTCCCTGGTCCCTGGTTACTCTGTGATGTCTTTGCCTGTGCGCACAAACATTATCTATGCTTGTATGTTCGTTGTTATTCATTTTTTTCTTTTCACCTGAAGCTCTAAAGTAAGTGTGAATCTACCTCTGTTTCATTTCCTGTAGTTGTCAACAGCCAACCCGCAAATTAATTTTCACCTTTTGATCGAGGTGTATGTCGCCTTCTTCTCTTTGAGCCTTTGTCTTTCTAGCAATGTGGTTGGGTTACTTTTGGTTAATATGTATTTGCTCTGTGTGGACCAAGTTAAAATTCCCACTTATAGGTGAAACAGGAGCCACCGTACAGTCTTGTGTTATCTTACCTGCAGTCTAGGCCTATTAATACCATCTCCTGTCCTGTCCAGTCCCCTGCTTGCAGCACACATGCTTCCCTCTCCCTCCTCTCGGCGCGTGAGGGCAGATCTGTGGACGGCCAGGGAGAAACAGATGCGCTTGCACAGAAACACATTCCTAGCTGTGCGCAAAGATAGTTGCTATGGCAACCATCTGTCTCCTTCGCAGCTCAGGAATCCAATGGAGAGGAGAGCGCGTGGATGTATGTGTGTGAGTGCGTGTGTGTTGGGGAAAGGGGAGGCTGGTTCAGAAAAAATAAGATTGTTTTATGTGTGTGTGTTTTTTTTTTTAAGATTAGTTTTCATATTTGATCATTAAGGGTCTCATGGTGTCACTGTGATAAGAAACGCCTGAAGTTCCTCTCAGTGCTGTCATGAAGCTTTGAAGACATTTAGGTGTTTGTCTTCAGTGGTTTCAGGAAGAGGTAGCGCGAGTGTGACTGTCATAATCTGTATTTAAAGAACAAAAAGTGCAGCTTTAAACACATAGAAATCAATACATTCATGATTGTAATGTATGTTTCCCCTTCAATAGTAACTCATTAGCATTGGTTACGTTCAGAGGAAGGTATAAAAACAGATGTAGATGATGTTGACGAAGTGCTCTGATATCACCCTATCAGACATTTAGATTTTGATTTTATTTGGCAGCTCCATGATTACAGTATAGTTGCCCACATAGCCATGTTTTTGACTGTGTTATAGGTTTTTGTTTTTAGGAGTGTGACAGTTTAAGGATGTAGACAGGGATAGTCTATGTTTAGCTCAAGGGAGTGACTGTGGGCTCCAGCATCCAGATTACAGATTTTGCTCCCACATCAAAAGAAACGCACACAAACTGCTCGCCACTGCGCAGGGTTGTCCAACGGCTGGCTGCGACAGAGAAGCAGTAGTAAAAGGCGACAAAAAGGGAACAGAGAGAGAGAGACAGGAACTAAAACAGATATGATACAAGCAGACAGTGAGGTAGGTAGACAAAGAGATGAGGGTAAGGGACGCAGACAAACACTCACGCAGAGGCAAAGAGAGACAGAGCCCCTGTTTGATCACGGTCACAGCCGCAAACCCCCCAGGAGCAGTTGACTAATCAGTGCTAATGTATTCACTGCTTACTACTACCAGTCTGTCAACTGGGAACCATTCATTGCCTCCATGTCCAGACACGCAGGCATGTACACACACTGCAGTTAACACACACAGAGAATACATATATATGGTTCAGATTGGCAAGTGGTGTTGCTTTTGTTTGCCTGCAATTTTCTCCCACTGATGTCTGTGAATCTCAGCTGCCCCCTGTTATATTAGCTGTAAGGAGGTGGAACAGTAATTCCATCTACCTACATCTTCTCCATTACTGCACTCTTCCTCAAGGGATGCTCTGGGATTCAGTGACCTTGGAGGCCCTCATAAATGTATTCTGCTCCATATAAAGTGTATCCAGCTGCATTACTGAGCAGCCATATCCATCTCATCAAGGCTCATACATAATTAGCTGTTTTGGACCTAATGTGTGCTGTGATTACCTCATTATTGGTTGCTGCTGTGTGTGTTTTTACTCAAGCGCAGCAGCGTGTCATCCCCATTTGCTTCAAAGCCTTTCCCCTCCCTCAGAAGATGCTCGTCTTCCTTCACTTGCTCGGAGAAACTCGGAGTAAATCTAATGAGGATCCTGACAGTGCCCTGCCTGTCCGTCCATGAGCAAATGGAGAGGGGAGCCTGGGCTTTAGATTGCCTGTCTGTCTGTAGCTCTTTGTGTGGACGAGTGAGAGGCCACAGGCTTTAGACGAGCTGTCTGTCTTCAGAGAGGTTGGTGTGGCAGCTGGGACTGTCTAATGGTTGTCAGTCAGGACTTAGCGTAGCTACCTGCCAGTCTGGTCCAACCTGCCCTGCAGGAAAACGAGTGGGGAGAGGAGAAGAAAGACAAAACTGGCCCTGCCGCTAGCTGTCTGTCTCACTGCTGTTTATTTAAACAACACATATCTCGTGTGGTAGGCTTCAGTGTCTTTAATGTCTGGGCCAATTCAGAGGTTTACACATCCAGTTACGGCCGTTTGTATTTAGCCAGTAGTTACTCTTTTTACAACCAGCAGAGAGTGATTATTGAAAGTTTCGGCTCCGAGAGTGACACACAAGTGGATAGAGTGAAATTGAATTGAAATTGATACAGTTGGCACCTCTAGGGCATTATAGCCAGGTATTATTGAAAAACATGACACCACCGATGAGGGTTTGTTATGGGTAGAGAGTAACCAGGCAACTGGGCGGAAAGATGAGGTCATTAAGGGATTTTTTGTTTTGGGTCCTGGTGCAAAGTTAGCAACTGAAATCCCTCAGCTCTACGAATGTGTGTGTTTGTGTGTGTGGTTTTTGATCATCTGATCATCACGCAGCCGGCTCACCCTGGTGTTTTCTTTTCTCTTTTTAGCGCCAGTACTCTCTGTAAACAGGATAAAGAGGTGGATACACACCCACTTTGTCTTGAAAAGTCACACACCGTTGCTCTCTCTCTCTCTAACACACACACACACACACACACACACACACACACACACACACACACACACACACAGGTGAAGGGCGTATCTCATTACGTCACACAAGCTGCAGTGGTGATGAGTGGTGCGGAAGGACTTGTCGTCAGTGTAGTAGGCTTTTGTTAGCCAGCGTGGAAAGGGGTTTTTGTAAACAGTTTGAAAGGATTCTTCTTGTTGTGGCTGAAGGGATTTTGGAGTTTATGTAAGAAGACACCTAAACCAAAAACATCCAGCAGCTGAGGAATGTGTCTGTAATGCACAGCTCTGAGCTACGGCAAAACTCAGGTAGGGTGTTTCATTTCGTTGTCCTGAGCACAGGTGCTGTGTATCCTGTGTCCGGGTCTGTTGTCACTGCTGTGGTTTATGCAAAACAAGTGTAGCAGATACCCTGTGTGTTTAGCATTTCCCAGGTAAAGAGGGCACAAAACTGAGGAATTTAAAGGATATTTTTTCTGTGAAAATGGCTAAATAAGCTGCTGTTCTGTTTCTGCCCACCACTGACACATATTCTTTCTCTCTTCTGTGTCTTCTCTCCTCTCCCTCCCCTCCTCCTTCCTCCTTCTGTCTCTCTGCCTCTGCAGGGGAGTCAAGCCAGGAGCTGGGCCCCCCTCCGTCGGTGGATGAGGCAGCCAACACATTGATGACGCGCCTGGGTTTCCTTCTGGGAGACAAAGTGAGTGAGGGGCCAGCCGGTACCCAGTACAGCATGGAGGAACCCGAGGCGAGACAGGTAATGGTCTCGCTAATGAACTGAGCCAAATCTGCTTTGAGGACATGACTGACTCTTTTTTTTCTGAATTTCTTTGAAAATAAGTTTTTGTTTCTCTTTTTTAAAATCTTTTCTCACAGAACTCTTTTGTTTACAAACCCCCCCCCCCCCCAACAGACTGCAGGGTTTTTTTTCTGACACTGCAGCTCCAACACTACAATCAGAGGAAGATGTTGTCTAGGGTTGTGTAATCCTTCAGATAAAGGATTGGTGTAAGAAAAAAAAACAGCTTCCTTTAGTTTAATTTTTTATCACACTTCATGATATTGATATGTTTTATCCTATTGTAATTGTCTTATCGTGTGTATGATTTCAACATATTTCTATTGTGAGAGATTGTGCTTGGGAACTTGAACAAACACGTAATCGTCTGATTCGATCTGTTTTGACATTTATCTTCATAATATCCTTGTTTACACTTGGTTTTGACAGATGTTTAGAAGTCAGGGTAGCCAGATCAAAAGGCTTGTCTGTAAATTGCCCCCAGACACCACAGCGCGTTGGATTCAGACTTTATCAGCGCTTCTCCATCAAACATCAGATATCTACATGTCTAATTAGATTTTTATATAACAAATACTCTCAATTATTTATTTTACAAAGTACTTAAAACTTTACACACTGCAACCAAGTTTTCTTGAGTTGACAAGCGGCAGGTTAGGCTTAACGTTTCTCTCCTGCACCGTAACCTTTCTATTTGTGAATTTGGCAGTTGTGCAACAAACAGCTCTTGGCACCACAAGCCTGCTCTAAGCTCTGCAGCAGATGCCCTGGTTTCTCTACCTAAACCTGATTTGACGGGTACGAATTTTCTCAAACCAAGGGAGAAAAACAGTTGCGGCGGAGAGAAGGGGGAGGGCGAGACGGGGAATTGGGGGGTGGGGGTGGGGTGGGGCGAACCTGTTGCTGAAGCATTTCAGGCAGGCCGAGGTATGGGTTTGCACTAAAGCAGTGTGGATAAGCGATTAGACTGATGGCCTGCCTGTGCTTGATGTGAGCGCTGCTGTAGCAGTGGGGGTGTATAAATTGAGAGAGGTTTATTCAAGCGTCTCTTTTTAGAGACGTGACTCATACTAGCACCCTGTTGCATCGTGCGCACAGTAGAAACTTATTATTTCACATATCTGCCCCAAATACTGCTCTACAGATTGCAATTTTCTTTGATTCATTAACCACCAAAAAAGACAAGGATTGCCTTGAGACACTATCTGTTAGCAAATAAGAGAGTGGACTTTTGCTGTAATTTTTTAAATTTGCTCGGGATTTATTAGCTTTCAGTGGACAGAAGTAGACTCACACACCACCTAATACTGTTAATTCCCCAGTAATACTGAAACTCTCTCAATGTTTGTCATAACCGAGTTACTAGCCTTTTTTACACTGTAGTTAACCAATAGTGAGGCAGATATCAACCTGCTTAAAAAGGGAAACAGTGGCCATAAGCTGAGGGTCTACTCCTTTTTTTCATCTCTTATCTACCATATCCCATTTGACATAGTTAAATTCCTACAAGAGCTGATGTCTTTGCTGCGAGACCTCTCCAGCTGATGGAACAAGGTGACCTTAACTCGCAGGGAGTGCAGTTAATTGCCTTTCATACTCGCGTGCTCTCGCTCCCTGAATAGGCGCAATGCTCCAAGTTCAATCCAATTCCCGTGCGGTGTTTAAGGTCAGACCTGCACAAGGCGAGGTTCATTAGCCCGGCAGATTGAGCTGCAGCGTCGCTGCGGGCGCACATGAGGTTTTGAAGGTTTATCCCTCCGTGTGTGCGTTTGATTTTTATGTCTTGGTCAGGCTCCTGTAAACATGACACTTGAGCGGTCCCACCCATGAAGAGAGCAGAGGGCAGCAAACAAATCTGATGACTTGTTTCTGCTTCGCAGTCACACACACAAACACACACTTTGCAAAGGGCTAGAAGAAATTGTACATTGTGTTGATCTGTTTACAGATGTCACCACTTATAATTTGACCACTAAGCCACTACTACTATGCAGCATACACTCCCTGGTAACTTTATTAGATATATTATACAGTCTAGTCCAATCCAGTACAACAACTCAGCCACATATTCGACTGTTAGAAAACTTTTAATGGCATGTTTTTGTTTTTGTTGTCTCTGGGAGCTGTTAATTCAACTACATGCTTATTACTGAGGTCGTAGCCAGTGGTGGTGTTGTACTGGAATCCATTGTATTAAAATGAGTTTCTAATATTCTTCCCCCTCATGTTTTTAAATGGGCTTACAACAATAGAGACAACTCTCAATATGATGCAGTCCAGTTCAACACCACTGTAAACTCTGACCTTCAAAATAAATACATAGTTAAATTAACATCACTCTGACAGTGTCAGTCAGGGACTGTATGTGTTGTCCGAGTTGCTTTGTTGTGTGCTGTGTCATATGAATTTTAATTGTTATTAGTGCTGAAACAGGAAATTGCTAATCGATTGGCCAATCAATACAAAGGAGAAAAACAGTTTAGATTTTTGATTATTGGCAGTTTTGTTTGACATTTATCATTTTTAGCTTTGCTTGTAGCCAGGCTTTAAGGATGATCAATCATGTCTTTGGTTTAGACACTATTGGATGGACTGCCGTGAAATTTTGGTCAGATATATTCATGGTTCCCAGAAGATGAATCCTGAATCCTTGTGTTTCTCTGACCTTCCCTCTAGTGGCACCATGAGATTTACATTTGTTTTAAGTGAAATGTGTGAAAACTTACTGAACTGATTGTGGTATTCAGATTCTCAAAATCTCAAATTTACATTTCTCTTAGGATGAATTACACTTTTCATCTAGTAAAACTAAAGACACCTCCATTAACCTCTGAGGTATTTTGTTTTTAGTCCTAATTAACAGATGCTAACACACAAACACTAAACAAAGATGGTGAACATGGTAAACATAATACCTGCTAAACATCACTGTGGTTGTCATTGATCATGTTAGCTTGAAGATTAGCTTTTAGCTCAAAGCATAACTGTAGCTATGCTTTGCAGTCCCAGCAGTGCCAGCCTCACAGAGCGGGGCTATATTTATTCTTCTGTCTGTCATGTCAGACGTGACTTAAAAATTTTTTCTTATTATTTTCTGGAATTTTATTGATGAAATTATCAAATGATTGATCAGAATTATTCGCAAAAATAAAAAGTAAACGAATTGTATTAATGCAGTGCTATTTATACTGAAGAACTTCACACTGTTCCTCCTTAATTCACCCACCCACACACACACACACACACACACACACACACATGTACACATTAATGACAGTGGAGACATGTTGGCTTTGCCAGTCAGGATCAATTGGGGATTGGTGTCTTGCTCAAGGACACTTTGACATGAGGACAGGAGGAGCTGGGCATCAACCTACTAACCCTGTGATTAATTGACAACCTGTTCTATCTTCTGAGGTGCAGACGCCCCAACAGATAATTGACAGATCAATCAATGATGAAAATAATCATTAGTTCCAGCCCTACTCCTGTCTGTAAACATGTGTGGGTGTGTGTATTAGCCTAGTGTGTCCCTTCAGTCTTCCTCCAGCAGATTAAACCAGACTAGATTTTGCCCCGAGCACGTCCTCACCCCCCTCCTGTTCTCAGTGTGTGTTCACCTCGGTGTTGACCTGAACTCATCAACAGCACCGTTAAGGCGAAACCTCCACGTGTTTGTGTGTTTCGGTGTCTGATACACACACTTAATCACGTGGAGTCCCCGTTTTTCTCGCGCCTTTGTATGTATCATGCACGTTCCTTTTTGGTATGTGTGCCTGTGTGTTTTGTGTGAGAGTGCATCTGTGGGTGTTCGCAGCAGCAGATTAGACGCAGCAGAGTGTTTTTATTTTGTCCCCTGTGGTCTCTTGTCTCCTAACCTGAGCCGACGCAGAAGAGGGTCACTGCAGGGTTCCAGAACAATGCTGGGACTGCAAAGAGCATGTATTCACCATATGGGAGTTCTTTTTTTAACCTTAACTGTAGTCATGGCAGTCAAGAGTTCTAAGTTCTATTTATGTTAAAACGATATTTTCACACAACAAAGATTTATGGCTTTGCACACTGTACAGAATCTGATTTTGGAAATGCCACTCCCTTTTGTTGCTGAAAAGGGAAATGACTGTTTTCCTGCATTTACATGCTCTGGGTCACATCCCTGATATGTATTCCAGCTCTCAGGCATTTAGTTTGTTGTGGCAATATTCGTCAGCTGCAGTAAACTGTGCTTCAAGGTCCATTTGTAAAGTGACTGTAGGTATTACAGGTAGTCTTAGTAGTTGTTGAGCGTAACGGTGACTGTAAATATACGGCGCGTTTGTGTTTTTCTTAAGCTGTATAGCGTTGTCTAATATGTGAAGCTCTTTGAAATATGTATTTCATAAAAATGCCACAAATTATTAGATATTATGATGATTATGGGGTTTGTGTGTGTGTGTGTGTGGGGGGGGTGATGCAGTCCTAAGAAAGACTGAGTACATGTGGTGAAGGCAGCAGGGGGGCTGAGCTTTTGAAAAAAGCAATATTGAAGTGACATTTTCCTTTGTGTATGACTCAGACATTAAAAGTTCAAACATTGTACTTTGCCATTTATACCCATGTGTACTAATTGAGCTGCTGGAACCAAACAAAGCTTTTAAAAATCAGTTGTCTGTCTGTCTTTCTGTCTGTCCGTCCCAGGGCCAGAACCAGAGGATCAGCCCGTGCTCCACCCTGACCAGCAGCACTGCCTCCCCCCCTGCAGGCAGCCCCTGCTCCACCCTCCCCCCGGCCATGCCTGGCCAGGCCGGCAACAAGGACTGTGCCTACGGTTCTGTCACCAGTCCCACCTCAACACTGGAGAGCAGGGACAGCGGGATTATCGGTGAGATCTGCACACACCCAAGAATGCTTTCGTGTAAAGATACAGAGTTGTAAAGGATAAGACTGGTGTTATCTCTCCTGAAAAGACCAAAAGCTGCAGTGTTTTACTCCATTTCTCAATGCTTTCTGACTCTGTGGCACCCACTGTTGTTTTTAGCAAACATTACTCAAACAGGAGTAAACATTTTATTCGCAGGGGACTGTGTTCAGCCGCTGATTAATACACATTTGGTGCTCCAGTGAATTTCTGTTAGTGGGATCAGTTGCTTGTTGGTTTTTCATGTGATTTGTTAACAATAAGGAAGATAAAGGACTATCACCAGACACAAACTGCCTTGAAGAACATGACACTTTTAGGTGTTTTTAATAATATGTTAACTTTATCATATCTAATTTACATCATTTGAACCCTGTATTCATGCTTACAAATCTTAATCACTAAGTGGTCAACCTGCTTAAGCAGGCAGCTTCAAAGTCTGGGATTCCTGACGGATAAAAGTGTGTGACAGTCAGTCGGACCACACCTGAGAGCCATTGTTTAGTTGAAATCTTGTGTCTATAATTGTGAAGCTAAATGTTTTTTTTCTTTTTTTAAATTAGTTTTTTTCAAACCTGGGTGAGAACCAAAAACCGTACCTGACTCCACTCCACTAGGTCTGTGATCAGTTTCAAGTAGTCTGTACCCCCAATGGAAGATGACTCAAGTGCTCATGTCATGTTGACATCAGCTGCGGCTTTCCCAGATTGTTAGCGAGAGAACAGGAGAGATAAGATGCTCACTGAAATGAAGCTCTTCGCGTTATGTCAAAGACAGGTGCATTCATTGTTTCCTGGCAACAATGGTGAACGCCTGCAGTTTGATGAGGGAAGCAGCACATCAACAAACCCCAGACTGATCCAGAATGACAGTAAACAGGGTGTAAAAGCAGATGGGTTGGGTAAGGTGATGGGAGGAGAGTTCAGTGTTACGGTTGTGTATAAAGACGGTGTCGTTCTTTCTGTTGCAGCCACTCTGACCAGCTATTCCGAGAACATGGAGCGAGGCGGCAAATACGGCGAGGGCTCCCGGGCGAACCTCAAACTGTGGCAGTCCCAGAAATCAGGCATGGATTCGTTCCTGTACAGGGTGGATGAAAACATGACAGCCTCCACCTACAGCCTCAACAAAATCCCTGAGCGCAACCTGGAGAGCATGTCCTCCCACTCTGCCCACTCCATCCCTCTGTACCTCATGCCCCGCCCTAACTCTGTGGCTGGTGAGTCCCTTCCTCTCTCCCTCCCTCTCCCACGAAAGTAGAAAAGGATGCAACAGTTTGTCTGGGGAGCCAGGAATAAGGTTATTTTCCAGTGCATGGGCATGCAGTATACAAATTCTGCCAAGATGGAGTACTTTTTCTGGCAAAATTGGATTGAACTGCTCGTGTTCAGTCATGTTACACCCTATTTCTGACTCCTTTAGTGCTCCCTCTTCACTCCTTTCAAGCTTTCTCTCCTTGCCTGTTTTCTTCCCAGATGAACTGTGATCCCTCCCTTTGAATTCTACTGTGTCCGTTTGTGTTACTCTCGTGATCACAAATGCAACAATGAAACACTTTTGGAAAGAGCAGAGGAATATATTTGTATTTTGGAAGAGCAAGTCGAACCTCACGCACAGTGACTTTTGCAGGGTTAAAATGTTTATGGGCAAGAACCAACAAGTGTGCCATATAAGGCTGATAGATTATTTTTAGATGCTGAGAGGCAAAAGAACCCATGTACCCTTTTGTTTCATTCCAGACACTACATTAAAATCCCCCTCCTTTCCTTGTCTCCCATTTGCGATTAGCAGTGATATAACTGTTCAGATTTCTACCTACAAATATCGCATATTTTTGTAAATTATTAGGATGTCAGGAGGCAAACATTTAATCTGCAAACTGCTCATATTACCGGATATTCTGTGAACAAACATTAGCACAGATCCCAAAGCTCCAGACCACATTTTCTCCTGCAAATCTGGGATAAATCAGCTTAAACTTCCTAAAATCTGAAAGTGGTCTCGGAAAGAGCTCAGTTGTGGTTTGATTTGATTCAGTTTGTTGTAATTTTTTATAGCATGTTTTTAATTATTTACTGAGGAAACAGCTCTTGTTTTCTAAATTTCATGGGGTTATGTTGAAATTTTGGGGGTAGCTGCAAATCCGCGGTGGTATTTTGTTAAACTATGAAAACCACAGAGCAGAATAATACAGTCTGGGGGGGGAAAAAACAGCTTCAGCAGAAGAACGTACTGCGGCTGGAAGAATATCACATAGGAAAGCTGGCATTTGTATTGCTGACAGAGGTCTCATTGATGTGTGTTTGTTATTGTAGGCCGCAGCTGCCTCAAAAACGCTCCCAAAAGTAACAGTAAATATATCAGGAAAAATGTCAGTTTCATAACACTGAGGCAGTCCTAATGGGCCTGATTGTATTATTGTTCTCATCATCAGAGAGGCTGTTACAGACGATGAGCTCTATTATGCACTTCTCCCACTCCCACTGGAAAAAAGTGTGTGTGCACATACTGTAGTCGTGCATATATATTTCACTAAACACTGTAATATGCCAGACAAGGCCCGTCGCTGCAGCTACGACCCTCTCTTTATGCTGGTCATGTTCTTCTGTTTGACACTGCTGTCTGGCAGCGCAGCGACTCTGCCGGGTTTAGAGACTCACCCTCGATCTCATCTCCGCCCCTCAATACCCAGACCTTCAAAGGAGAGTGAGTGAGCTGGAGACTGCTTAAAAGACATACTATAAGCTGCAGATGATGCAAAAAATAAAATAAAGAGGGAGAGGGAGAGGCAGCAAGAGAACGATTTACAAAAAAAAGAAAAGAAAAAGATGATTTTTCTGACAGTATTTGTATTTGTCAGGAACAGGAATTCCATATTGAGTAGAGGGAGATGGATATATGTGGAAGAGGAGTGAAAGAGAGTTTCATAATCTCTCTCTCTCTCTCTCTCTCTCTCCTCCACAAAGAATTATTAGATGATGTAGGGATGGGAGGCAAGCACAGGCTGAGGATTGGCTGGGCTCACACAGCAGTGGAACATCAAAGCCCCAGGCATTAACCGTTTCTATCCCCCAGAGTGACAGAGAGACTCACTTTGATGTGCAGAGAGAGAGAGAGAGAGAGAGGGAGAGAGGGAGAGGGAGAAAGATATGGAGCGAGAGCAGAAGGCGACTGGGGAGGAAAACGAGCAGGGAGGGGGGCTACTCTATTACCTAATGAAGGCAGTGCGTTGGTAGAGCTGAAGATGGATATGGAGGAAGCAGTAACCAAGACAGAGTATTTCTTTTCTCTCTGCCTTCATAGTGCTAGAATTTAAAAATGAATCTTTATTGCCCATCAGGAATTAGATTTTTTTTATTCAGTGAAAAATTGTGAACAAGTAAGTACAAGAAGAGCAGAGGCTCACCTGGCTTATATAGTTCTATTATCCCTAAAAAATGGAAATAGAAAGGGGTACTCCAGAGATGTATGTAATGTTTAAGTTAGGGAAATCGTGGAAGATGACTTAAAAAGTAATATTGAGTAGGTATCCTGACTTATAAGCCGTTTAATCACTTTTTGCAGGGGAAAATTTATAGTTTTTCCTGGGGTTGCTGACGCTTGCAGTCAGAGGCAGAGGTTTTTACTCACAGGGCAGTTTTTTTTATTAAGCATATGGTCATGCTACACAGATTGCATTAACACTTGGTTGAGATGTGATTACATTATGAGCCAGGCCAACTCCGAACACAACCATCAGTACTGAGCTGTAAACTGGCTACGTTTAAAGGGTTGTTTCGCCCAAATAAAAAACAAAATTCTAGTCGTGTCTAGCTATGTAAACAGTTATGGTTTTATTTGTCTAGGTTTGAGAATATCCATCTGAGTGTTTTGCTCCTGACACAGATAAACAGAAAATCTGGATTTTACGATGTTCACTGTTATGAGAAAACCTGTCTTTCCAGCACTTTTGTACAGTGGATAATCCATAAATCTCTCTTTTAATAGCTTTCGTAGGGACCCTTTCTGGTGGCAGAGAAGTTCAGTACTCCTCCATTGTATTACAAATATCAGACACTGATATCTCAGCCTCTGCAAATACTTGAACTACTAAATGTCAAAATACCACTGATAGTGAGGGAGGGTGTAATTTGGGTAAACTGACCCTTTAAGATATTGTAATGTTGGAGGATCTATATGCACCAGCTTATGTAACTGCCTGGGGATTGTGGGATTCCTCTCTACTCATACAAAGACTTAAAGGATATAAAAGACACTCTGAGATTTTCACCCTGTCGTCTCTGAATTCACTAAATTAAGATAACTGCTCACCTGAGATGATATTTTTCACTTTGGGGGGCGGACAAGTGTCATTGATTTCCTTTTCTATCATCTTTTCCTGATTTCCTTTTTGTTCCTGGTCCCGCCTCTGCTTATATACTTGGTGTAATACCCGGAAATATTATTGTTTAAATACCAGGACCTCCATTATTTATTATCTCAGGTTATCTCTCGGGTAGATGTGAGAAGAATGCTGAAGCGTTTAGAGCACCAGCATCCACCTCATATCTGAGATGACTAGTCGGCTCCCCGGCTGATACTGTGACTGGCTCTGGACGGCAGCCCAGCTGGTCTTTGTGTGTGTGTGTGTG
>NC_066855.1:13928117-13973210 GCF_001640805.2 Lates calcarifer | reverse complement strand
AAAAAATGTCATAGTATAGTAAGGCGTCAAAATCCAATGGTCAAAATCAAATGTCATAGTATAGTAAGCGTAAAAATGGTCAAAAAATGTCATAGTATAGAAGGTCAAAATGTCAAAAAATGTCATAGTATAATAAGTCAAAAATGGTCAAAAAATGTCATAGTATAGTAAGGCGTCAAAAATGGTCAAAAAATGTCATAGTATAGTAAGGCGTCAAAATCCATCAAAAAATGTCATAGTATAGTAAGGCTCAAAATCATCAAAAAATGTCATAGTATAGTAAGGCGTCAAAATCCATCAAAAAATGTCATAGTATAGAATGTTGTCAAAATTGTCAAAAAATGTCATAGTATAGTAAGGCATCAAAAATGGTCAATGGTCATTAGATTCAACTTTATTGTCATTGTGCATGTCACAGGTACAAAGTAACAAAATGCAGATTGCATCTAACCAGAAGTGCAAGCAGTAGGATATTACAGCATAATAAATAATGTAAATAAATCATGAATATACATAACAGTATGTACAGAGTATATGCAGTATGAGCAATATGAGAATAACTAACAGTCTAAAAACAGTATATACAGTATAAATCACAGTATGTACAGAATGATTATGGATGTGCACTGTGAATGAAATTATAGGGCAGCAGTATTTGGACAAGTCAGTTCAGTTCAAGGGGGTCGGAAGCAGTTCCTGTACAAGGCTGTAATACAGTTGGTTAGGATGCTCTTGATGTTGAATCTCACCAGGATGTCTGAAGAGAGGTGGTTTTTCCTCAGCAAGGCACTGGTGAGTTAGTCGTCCACTTAATAAGGCATAAAAAAAAATAAAAAAAAAATGTCATAGGTAAGGAGTCACAAAATGTGATAACAAATTTCATAGTACAGTACAGCATTAAAACTATGAAACAAAATATCATAGGCAAAAAGTATTTTGTAATGCAGAAATGCCAACTATTCTCTACTTGCAGCTAAATTGTATAATTGAGGCTAAAAACTCTAATCTCTGGCTAGAAGCCCTTACCCTAACCCAGACCTCTAGATACTAATATTGAATATTAAACAGACTGGCAATATTAAGTATTCAGTAGTATTTATTTGAGTAAGTGTAACATAACAACATGTAAAAATTATAAACAATATAAACAGGACTATGTACACAGTAATAGTTTGGATTTGAGTACTGACTCTGTACTGTTTGAAATAATCAAATACTAAAATGAAATGACAAAATTTAACCTAACCCACAAACACTGTGTAGAGGTGTGAATATGTGTGTCTATGGAAAAAAAAAAAGATAAGATGGCTGCATTAAGAAAGTTTCTTTGTCTTAAGCCACATGTCAGAGTAAGGTGTAAAAAAAACTGTCAAAAAATATAAATACTATAAATACATTTATTGATCGTGTCTGTGATTAACATGTATTACTGTCTCTGCAGGAAGAGAAGATGACATCAGCTGAGGACCTGAAGTGGATGAAAGAAAATACAACTGTTACAAAGCTGTTAATTAGATAAAAGACCTCCACCATCTAACTGCTGTAAATAGTGTTGGTTTCCTGTTGTTCAAGTGAAAACACTTTGTTTTTCTCTACCATCTGTAATGTAGTCATGGGCACATTTTCCAAAGACTAATATGTCTTTATGAAACACCTGTGAGAACATGTAATTGCTTATGATACTATTATTATTATTAATAATAATAATAATTAATAATTGTATCACAAGCAGTTAAATGATCACAGATGCTTAGTAGACATGTTCATCTTTGGAAAATGTGTTAATAACTATATTAACCCTAACCAGCTCTAACAAGTGTTTCCTTGTGGTCAAATGTCTGGAATAAAATCATTAAAAGTGTCTTTCTAAACTTTAGTCTTTCTCTATTTTGAGACTGATGTTATACAAATCATTGTATTGCATTTTAAGAAAAATGTCATGATTCTCATATTCTCACATATTTTAGACCTATTTTTAAACATTTTGCTAATATATTTTTTTACACTCACTGTTCAAAAGAGTGTTAAACGGTTCATGCTTATTTTTTAAACTTTAAAAGTTTTAATTTATTTTTGAAGGCTTTATACTTGTTTTTTTTTTAGACATATTGTTTAAGGTTTTGTATTATTATTTTTATGGGTTTGATTGATTAGACTTTAAGGTTCTAAATGTATTTTTTACATGTTTCATGCTTAACTCTTGGACCTATTTTTAAAGGTTGAATATCTAAAGGTCTTATTTACTAATTTATCAAACCTGTTTTATAAGGTTTTTTTTTTCTCAAACTACCATTAAGGTTTGAAAGGTTCATGTTTACTCTTTTTCTTTTTTGCAGCTATGTTGTTGAAAATATAATACTAATTAAAATTGATATGTTACAGCAGCTTTAATTTGTTACTATTTGTTCTAGACAAGAGGTTTTAAAGAGTCAAACTGCAGCTGAGATAATGACAGAGTCAGACTGAAAATAATAAACTCAACACTGACCTTCTGGAAATGTCTTCACGCCTGTCGCTTATCTCTGTGATATAATGGTTAAAGTTTGAATCCTGTAGAGAAAAACACAACAAACATTAATATGGAGATGTGACTTTTAACACATCAAAATAAAAGCACAGAGAGTTTCTGGGTATTGAACTTCAAACTCTCAAAACATAGAGAAGTAAAAGACACTAAATCTAGAAAGGAACCAGAATGTGGAATAACTGGCTCTGGACTCATCAGAACTAGTCCAAGAGTTAAATTTGCTTTATACACAAATTCAGAAGAAGCTGCTCTGACTGGAGAACTGACTCCATCAGCTCCTGATATTCACAAAACAGCAGTGGATGGAATTTTTTTTTCTTCTCCAAAGTCAGTTAAGTCAGTTTTAACTAAATTTGGTTGATAGAAGCCAAAATAAAGCAAAATGACCGTGTTTCTAATGTGACACTGAACTGAGCTGAAGTTCTTCACATTTTTATGATTTACTGTACTAATGTATTCAGACTACAGATCAATTAGAAAAGTGATTTAATGCTCTGCGTTGGACAGTTGATGTAAAGCTGTTTGTGAATTACCTGGAGGCCTCAGTCCTGGTTTCAAAGAACTTCATTGTACGAAGACATCTCTGATCGTGGACAACATCTCTGCGATTGTGAACAAAATGGTGACATCTGGAGGAAATAAAAAGAGAAATATACAAAGGAAAATGATGGGCTGTTTACTGTCACATATGACAAGAAAGCATCACATCTTAAATAATCAATAACAATAAATATTTGGGGAAAAAAATTACTAAAATGATTATCTTAAATCTTTAATTTCTATATTAATTGTCAACTAATCACTGGAGGGATCATGCATAATAAAAACTTTCACTTAAGTACATTTTTGAAAGCAGGGTTTTAATTTGTGGTATTTTTAAATTATACTTCAGGCCACTGGCAGAAAATTAATTAATAACTGTTTTGTGTTTTAAAAAATTATTAGAACTAGTACTATTTTCTGACAATTTATAGACATGATTAAGTCATTATTATAATCAATACTAAACTCATTAAATACCAAGGATTTAAACAATCTTTAGCACACATACCTGTTTGGTTTGTAAGGTGCGCGCTGGTGTTTCTGTCCAGGCTGCAGCAGCTGAACAAGTAAACCTGGAATACACAAGTACAACACTTATAACAAATAACCTCATTAATAAAGAATAAATCACCTCCAAAACTTGAACAGTGTAGAAGAATACAACACTGAAAACTTATCATAGGCAAAAAGTATTAACATTAGAACCCTGACAATCACATTTTGAGTTTTGAGGTGAAAAAATTCATTATGTTACCAGAATATGACTTCATTGATCTCAGAGAGAAAAGCAATTTTTAAAATAGTTTTTGTAATAATGTCTAACAGTAATCTCGGCTCCTACACTGTGACCTACTCTTGAGGCTTAAAACTTGTGGAGGAGTTAAAATCTAGTTTTCAAGCTTGTATTTAACACAAAACTGAGCTCAATAAAGTTTCAAGTCAGTACAAACAAATTTCTTATCAAAAATATACACAACAAGGGATCAATGGATGGCTATGGAAAGATACCACAAAGCTACAAAGATACACAAAACGACATAGGCAAAAAAAACAGGAGTCACAAAAATGATCACAATGAGATGCGTGTCACACTGAAACACAAAATGGCCACAAAGAAACGTTAAGTAACCTGGAATAGATGCAAAACAACCCCAAAGAAGCTGACAATAAGTAGATGTAACACAGCCAGCTAGAGACGCAAAATGATGCAATACCACCACAAATATACACTAAATGATTACATCGACATAATCATAACATACCGACATAAACAGACTCAAAATGATCAATCTGGAGCACGAAATTGCAAAGCAGCAGTAAGAGAGAAAGGAGAGAGTTGCAGACAAACTGACTACTATACAGTTACCACCCTCCACAACTCATGTCAGGGACGCTTTAGTCACAGAAACACAAACACACTTTAATTCATAAAAATAAAAACGACCACAAAAAGGAAAAAGCCCCCAGATCACCATTAAAAGATAGGCCTAAAGCTAACGCTCGACTTTAATGCTAATGCTAGCACCCATGTGTTTAACAGCCAGGTCCATTGTCCATTGTGTTTTCACCGGTCCACGTTGGAGGTCCACAACACAAGTCAGGGACGCCTCAGTCACACAAACACAAACACACTCTTACCCACGCGATATAAACTGAGAAGAGTGAGAATTAAATGATATCGTTACAAGGTAATGCTAATGCTAACGCTCTCAGATAACACCAATGCTAACGTTAGCCGCTAATTGTCTGTCTTACCTTCGCGCCGCAGATGTGTTCAGCGTCCAGTCTCACTCGTGTTCGACAAAAAACAGCTCCAGCGTTTGTTTTAGCATCCAAGCTTCTTCTGTAAGGAAATTTTCTCACAGTACTAGCAAACAGGAGCAACGGTTCAAACTTGGTTTAAATGTTTTCCGACTTCCGTTCTCCGCCTCTCTGCGCTCCCCCAAAAGTTGATGGCCAATGAAAAGGCACGTCGCGACCAATGACGACATACGTCAGGAAAGCGTGTGTCTCACGCCAGAGCTTGACTACACGCACCCTGTCTGGCAAGATAATTGACAAGAATTAACAACAAAAAACAAAAGTAAATAAAACATATTTCTATCTATATAAGTTCAACTGGGGAACAGCCTACTGGCAGTTCTGTTCTTCTGCCAGTGCCTGTTGGAGTGGAACATCCCTCAGCCACAGAAGCACAGAGGTGTTGAGAGACTGTATGTTATGGTGTTATTTGTTAAAATCTGGATGAGGGATCTTCTATGTTAGTTTATTTTTTCAACTTTATTTTTCAGATTTCCCCCTGAGGGATTGCTACCTTATTGTAATCAGGGGGTTTGCGTGCCTCAGTGATCCTGGGAGTTATTCCAGCAGAAGCTTAGTCTTCAAGTGGGACACCCAAGCTGAACAGGTCGGTGGGTAGAGACCTGACAAAGTGCAACCCACTTCTCCAGGTTGGGGGCTGGATACATAGCTAATAACCCAAATTTTCTAATTCAGTTTCAATTGAAAGAGGTAAAATTCAGTGCTCCTCTGTTTGTTGCAGGCACCATCTCTTGACAGTTGGGGGCAGTGTAATGTCACATTTTGCTCTGATTTCAAAACACCCAACACAAAAGTCTTCATGTAAGACAAACAAAAACATGTTCAATAAACAGTAAATTATTATTCAAACACATGAAAATAAATAAAACAAGACATCAATATGATTTCTAATATTTTTTCATTAAAATAAATGAACATGATCAAGTAGATTAACATAACACAGAGTGTTAATCCACATAAACTAAAACATTTGATCAGCTGCACAGTCAGATTTCAGTTTCATTATCAGACACAGACAGATGAAAGCCTTCTTCATGGTGGATGTTTTCTCTGAGAAACATCCTGCTGCCAAATACAGCAGCAAATCATGATGATAAATGATTTGCTGCTTTGCACCCAGAGGATGATGATGGGGCAGCTTCAGCCTCTTCACCCCCTCTTTCCCCCTCATTCTTCCTCCTTTTTGTAAAATTATGCAAAACACAATGCTGAACAGGGATGTACTGTATGTATTACAAAACAAATTCACAACACAGATGTCTACTGTAATCAGAGGTACAGGGATACTACAAATTTTACCTAAACACAGCAGACAACTAAAATAAACCATTCTGTGTTTTTTCCAATTGAGTTGCTCAGGGCATTGTACATGGTGAAATAAAATACAAAATTACATTTTGTGAGGCATTTTTACTTGGAAGCATAAAAAGCCTCAAGAGATTTTTTTAAAAACTGGAACATTCAAATTTTTTTACTCTTTTCTAATAAGAGAGTATTCTGTTAGCAAACTCATTCCTTCTATTAAAATTTTATATTTGCGTCACTTGTCGTTGACAGTGCAGTTAATTCATCAATCATTGCCATCCATGAATAAAAGCCCTGATTACTAAGTGTCACTTAAACCAGGAAGCTGAGTCAGAACAGATTTATCTCAAACAGATTGTGTGAGTAGCTGTGAGGCTGGAGTGGAGCAGTCACTGACATAATTCGTACTATAACTCACTCACCCTGGGCCACATTATTCAGCCAGGTTGAAGATTAGATGCTGTAACATCACAAGCTTTTCCTTTAAGGCCTCTTAGCTCCAGCTCTTTCATCTATGTGCTCTCCCCTTATTTTGTGCTCCACCCCAAAGTGTGTTCTTTCTCTTCCCATCCGTCCTCCACCGCCTCCTGATACCTGCATCTCTGTTTTGTGGCTTGTCAGCGAGATGAGAGAAAAGGCAGAGCAGGAGCTCTCTGCGGGGATTCGGCATCTCATGGTGATAAAATAGCTGTGATCTTTCTCCTGCAGAATCAACGCTCTCCGTTTGTGGTTCTCCTATCTACACTTACACCCGTGGCATTTTTATTCTTATTTTTTTGCTTTTATTGATGCTGTATTGCCTTTTCATTTTGGATTTCACCGGGTGTGAAATGCCACAGCGACAACAATGGGACCCCGTGCACTCTTATAGCCCTCCTGTTATTTTATCTCCCTGTCAGAAAATGATTAGAGGTGTATCGCACATGCAAAACAAGGTTTCCAATCATGTTTTCTCAGTGGCAGTAAAGGCATCTTCAAGTAGTGCAATAATGGGTTTGTAAATGAAAGGAAGTTAGATAGACCAAGGGAGGAAATTGAAATATTACAGGCAGAGAGCACAAACAGGATGATTACCACTGTGCTCACCAGCCGATTCACATGTTCCTCCTCATCCCGCAGCGATCTGGGTTAGTAATGGTGTTTCTTGCTGCCATAGCGTGGAAGCAAGTGACATTAAATGGCAGCAGCAACTGGTAATGAGTCGTTAAAAGAGAGATTTGGAGCTTTACTGATCCGTTTCCATACCAACTGTCTTAGCTTTGGGGATTGGGTCCTCTAAATGTTTTCAGGGGTGGGGAGGGGTGTAATGGGATTTGAAGAAGTACTCCTGGGTGGAACTTCAACACACACACACACACAATACATATGACAAAACCTCTCACTCTATGCATGTGTGTGAGTGCTTGTTTTAAGTTAATCTTCAAAGCTCTTCCTCTTCTCAGAAATCCATCATGACAGGCAGAGAGCAGAGAGCCTGCAGCGAGTTTAATTTGTTGGGAATTTTCTTCTTCTTTTTTTTCTTTTTTTTGTGAGCAACTCCTGTCCTCTTCCATGTTCCTGTTTTTCATTCATTTATTGTTTTGCAGTGCCTTTTGTTCTGGACACGCACACAACCAGTCAAGGATGGGAGATGTACTTGCATGGAGAGGAGCCGCTGTGTTGCCATGACGACCAGGCGTTTGCAAAAATCAGCGTGATGCCAACTCTCATCCAATATCACATATGGGCTTGTGTTTGTGGGGTGGGATGGGGGGGCAAAAACGCTGGCACAAGCAAGCAAGAAAGCACACATGCTGTATTCAGTGTGTGCATGAATATGTGTGTGTGTGTGTGTGTAGCAGATATTACTTTTATATTGCACCGGTCCATCCATGCTGTTTACGCACACTGAAGGCAATAAATGGAAAATTAGGAATGAGAGAAATGGGGGGAAAGAGACACAGAAACAGCAAGAGAGAGATAGATGAAGGTGATGATGATAAGAGAAATTGGATTTGGGTTAAAGATAGCAAACTGTTATCACTGAACAGCAACATCAAAGGCATTGTTGGCAGAGGAAACTATGAAAATTAAGAGGAAAAAAGTTTCATTTCACAAGTAATCCCCCACCCTGGGGCCCGTGGGTAAAACAAAACTCTGTGAAGTAGATGAATTTAGCTAATCTCTCCCGCACAGCTTCAGGGGATCACAGAGGCACAGGGATAGAAAATCACCCCAGTGCCTAGTTTGGTGCTGAAATTTTATGAAACAGAGACGTCTCACACCGCAGATGTACTGAGCACAACAATGGTTTGTCCCTGCTCTTAAACATGCTTTCTAATCACAATCCAAAAGGAAAATTAGCCTGAGAGAACGAAAGGCTTCTGCATTTACAGGTTGATGAGAACAATTGACGGCTGCCTCCTGCTCAGGTGTTTCCTCTTGTGTGTGGATGAGAAGAGACGTGGCATCAAAACACAGTGCTGACACAGCAGACAGGAGGGATGATGGATGGCAAGTGAGACGAGATGATTTATTCCAGTTTCACAAAAGCAATCAATGAATTTTAGTGCAGGAATGTTTAGTTGATTAATCGATTAGTCAATCAACTAATTAATTCCAAGTTAAGTCATATTGTAGAGACATTCATGGTGCCCAGAGGATGAATTTCTCCTGACTTTTCCTTCAGGCCTTGTTCAGGCTACATGAACTCTGTTGCAGTGTGGTCATGGCCAACAAATTTACAGCACAAATATGAACATCTGTGATGCCCCTGACACGAAAAGTCTAGCATGTCAGATTTTGTATTAGTGTGACATCTACGACTGTGCTCTTTCATGTTGACCAATAGGATGACAGAATGCTCTGTAGTGTAAGCATGGTGTTAAGGTTTTATCACCAACCTGTTGGTTTGGTGTGCTCTTGACCGCACTTGACAGCATGGCGATTTCTTGACCTTCCCCCTGATGACACGCAAGGGCGCAAATGCTGATTGGTCGAGGTCAAACTCGTAGAGCAGGAGTATCCTGGCCAGTACAGCAGCAGCACCTGGAACACAAAACACATAGCTCACAACCTGATATTATAGAATCAGGGATGCGATTGATCAAAATAGAGACTATAACATTGTCAAACAAGTGACACAGATGATCACGATCAATAAAATTTCAACCAAATACAACTATATGTGTTTATTTTTGTCAACAGAAATACTTGTTTGTTGCAGCCATAATCAAGCTAATTTCTATGTTTTCTGAGTGACTTTGCTCTACAGGCACCCACAATGCATGTTGGTGTGGTTGCAATTCTGGAGATCTGATAAGCTTGGAGAAGAGCTGAGCTGACCACTTCTCTCCAGCAGCACAGTCCAACAACTGCTGAGCGAAGACAACGCGTCCTGGCAGCTGACTCTGTTTTTATCTCCACTGATCTGAAATGCTTCCTCCTGGATCAGCTTCAAATTCAACATTTTGAAGCAACACACTCAGGCAATTTTGTCAACAACTATAATCAGAATGTATGTGTGTGTTTTTGGAAGAGTTTTTGTCACCGTCAGCCAAAATCTTCTCTGTGCTGATTCTATTTCACAGCCAATTTCTGTTTTTTTTTTTTTTTGGGGGGGGGGTGTTTTCCTCACAAAGCTGATTATGTTTTATCAGTCCTACAAACAGGAGATGCAGCAATAAGAAAAACTTCTCCACAGTCTTCTAAATCATTGAAATTGGAAAACTTTTCTTGCACAGACAAATTTTGCAACATCACGTCTCAAGTCATAAAATTTGTATTTAGAGGTCAAAGCAGGTTGTTAAGCACCACTCACAAGATTTAATTTAATTGTAAATTTTAGTGTTAGTGTAGCAACTTTACAGAAATCATGCCTTTAAATTTGTATTTATTACTTTGAGTCAGCACCCTCAAGTAAGAGGCCGTGATTCTCTCTGAAAGGATGGATTGCTCCCTTCGGGTTGGGAGTGAATTGTAGCCTCAAGCGGTAGAGTTTAAGTATCTCATGGTCTCGTTCAGGAGTGAGGTTAAAATGGAGCATTAGATTGATAGGCTCATTGTTGCAGTGTCAGCAGTACTGTGTGCATTATAGTGGGTCACTGTGGTGAGGAGGGAGCTGGAAGACAAAGCTTTCGATCTACCAGTCGATCTACATTCGAAGCCTCACCTACGGTCATGAGCTTTGGGTAGTGACCAAAAGAATGAGATTGCAGATAGAAGCAGCCAAATGGGTTTCATCTGTAAGGTGGCTGGGCTCATGTCATGTGTATAGACAGATAGGGTAAGAGGCTTGGATATCCAAAGCGAGCTCAGAGTCAGAGTAGTTCAGGTAGCTGATCAGGATGCTTCTTGGAGAGGCTACATGTCTCATCTGGACTGGGAAAGCCTCGGGGTCCCCCAACAGGAACTGGAAAGCTGATGATAGCAAGTTCACATGAGGAGTCGCAGGTGTTGAATTTTTTTTTTGAATTCATCGCTTCATACTCTTTAGTAATAATGTGTCTTTCTGGTACTACAGGTGACAATTGAGTCCACAACCACAAAATTTCAAAACAGTCCTTTAACACCCTGAACCATCTGGTCAGACACTGAATTTCTTTGAGTCTTCACTTTGGGTGCCGGACTTCAAAATTCAGGGAGCTTAATGAAAACTGAGCCTGAGAACAACCCTTAAGCGGCTCTATTGGAATATCTGACGGAGTAAGAGGACTGCTCTGGAGTTTTGAGGTCTTGGATTTGATCCTCAGGATCTGCAATGAGCTTTAAGTCCAGCAGCCACAGTTAAACTTTTTTTTTTTTAAGAAGCTGACTGTCCTCACCCACTCAGTCTTCCCCCTGAAGCAAAATGGCACCAGCTCCCTCCTGGTTGTCGTCTACCTGGAGTATGAACGCCTGATTGAACTGTGGAGTGCCTAAAACAGGACAACAGAGGCTTTACATTATTAAAGGCAGACAAACAGATACATGTGGCCTTTCAGCTGCTCAAAGGAGACACAACTGTAGAAAAGTTTTTGCATCACATGGCTTCTGTAAAACATTTAATTTCCCATTCAGCTATTTGTCATTTCAATTTCTTCATGTCTGACCCTTTCATGCAGTGTTATAGTCTTTTGTGTATTCAGTCTTTGGGGAGAAATGTGTGCTTTTTATTACAGAAGAAGTGGAGAGGGGAGTCGACTAATACAGCAAAATCTGGTTTGGGGGGGAAGTGTTCTTGTAATACACATAAACCCCAGTGTGAGTGTGTGTGAGAGGGAGACAGAGAGAGAGAGAAAAGGGGGGAGAGAGATGCTTGTGGCACCAGGTTTTTGCAGAGCTCAACAATATTTCACTCAGGAATCGGTGTGTGTGTCTTTTTCTTTCTGTGTGTGTGTGTGTGTGTGTGTGTGAAGCGTTTATAGTGCCCCACCCTGTCTTCTTCTGTGCGTAAAAAAAAAAAAAAACCTCCCACGTATACATCATCACACACCACGTTCCTCTCCAAGCAGCGGGACGAGCGGAGGATAACGGCTCACCTCCTCGCGGACAGTTTGGAAACAGAGATGGGAGTGGAGCGACGGCTTCTCGGGCTATGACACGGACACACCGGGCGGGAAGGATGGCTCTAACCAGCCGGGAAATGTTGTGCTTGATCGGAACCTGCCTCTGGCTGCCGCTATTGGCGGAGGTACGTACTGTATCTGCCTGTTTTATGATGATGAGGATGATGGGGTTGATTTTGCAATTTGGCCTGATTTAAAAAAAAATAAAATGTTTCCCCCCTTTTTTCCCCCTTTGGAGCCATGACCTGTGACAGTCACGCTTTGATTACCTGTGCTGCATTTTTATTATAAACCTTAATTCGCTCGATAATTAAACTGATAATTAGATTGACAAGCTTATAATAGAATTCAGGGCAGTGCAAGCAAGCTTTGAGGACTGAGTACGGTTTCATGCTTTGCAATAAACCCACAGCCGAGGTCTGTCATTCAGTGCAGATTAAACGGATACGATCCTATATTGTAAATGCACTGTATTTTAACCCCTCGCGCGACTAACTACTGACTGCAGTCATGCAACCGTCTTGAATGGTCTTGCGGTGTGATCCCCTTTTTCAGGGCGCATTTCAAACAAAGCAGGTGCGGGTGCAGGGCGATGAAAGGGCGTAAAACATGTCTAATCTGTCTTTTTAGCCAATTAATGCTTCCATCATAGCGCCTTACTCCACTTGAGCACTTGAGGCGGACAAGATGCCGTCTCACGCGCACGCACAGGCATGGTCCTCAATCACCCCCCCCCCCCCCCCGGGCGGGATATCATGAGAGGAACCCGTAGGAGGCTCCTCTGCCCGCGGTGTTGTGGGAATGAAGCCTGCACGGGCTGTTGGAGCTTGTCACAGCAAATTCGGTCAACTCAGACATGTTGAAAACTGGGAAGTGGTGAAGCAGGTGTTGTTGTCAGGTGTGAGTCAGAGCACTCTGAGTCTCAGCTGGAAGTCAGGTTCACTTATTTATAAGATAAAATTGGTTAAACGGTTCTTACTTAGATCTGCAATGAGCTGAGTAGCAAAGCAATCAATTAATGATAAATCAATCAATTCATCATTCGGACTTATTTAGACACATTTTTTCTTTCACATTGCAGTGTGTGTTGAGTTAATGTGCAGCATATGAGCTGTGTAGCCTGTGTAGAAGTCATTAGTGGAGAACAGTGATGTGCAGGATTTAATTAGACCCACTAACACTGGAAGCAGCCGTGCATGTAGCACAAATAGCACGCAGCAGATGAGTTTCAGCGTTTTTCTTTTTCATTTCAACTTCATTAGACAAATCTTTTCACAGGGAGTATCCACAACGCAGCAGCACTGTACTTTGTCAGCATCAACAGAACAAAATATGTACACAGGTAAACAGGGAGGAACCAAAGTGTGAAGTCTATTAAACAGCAGTTTTCTGTGACCTGCAAAGTTTGCTTTGCTCTAAATCACATCTGACATTAGAGTTTAAGCTCCTAACATGGCCGCATCAACCATCAGTGTCCTGGGTGCTTGGTGTGGGTCCTGCATTGTGCACCACCTTCAAGGAAAGAGGTAAAAATTTGGCCTGAACAGGTATAATCCAACACATCCTCCAAACTGTAATCATTCCTATGTTCCCCAGCTCTAATGGAATAATAGGGGGCTATCGTTGGAACTTTTCTGTTCCAGCACTGACATATGGCTCTCAGTATAAAATGCCTACACTTGAGGGAACTTATCAAATAGGTTAGGGTTGTTTTCTTTCTCTATCTGTTTGAAGACTTTTTTTAAACAGGCTAATATTTGTAGGATATTTTTGCTGGAAATGAGTCCAATAGATGCAGTTTGTCATGGGACATGGGTATGTTAACAGAATATTTAACTGAGGAACATAAATACACACCCTTCAAATTAAATGACAAAACAAACTGTTAGATAAATTAGTAGTTTTCTTAGTTTATATATGATTGAAATTTTGTATTTTTGGATTTTGTCGCATCAGATTAACAAAACAAACAGTTTGAATATGTCAAATTTGACAAGTGCAAGTGGTCACTGTGTTGTTGCCAAGCTGTTTCTCAAGGATGTGAATTCATTTAGCTGTCCCACTTTCTGTATTCTTAGACAGGATGAGTTTTGTAGGTTGTGAAGGATGTGATGACAGACAGCAGGCAGCATCAACTAAACACACTTTACATGTCACAAATTGCGTTGTCAGAGACAGAAACTGTTTTTTCCTAAAACCAGTCGGGTTAACAAAATTATTGTTATTTCAGACTAAAAGCTCAGATAAAAACATCACTTTGGAAACACCTTCCATTCCATTCTTTTCACTCAGCAGAAATGGACTCTCCTTATTTGTTTTTCTTCCTGTCTATCTGTACACAATTTTCCCCAAGGTGTCTGTGTGTATGTGTGTGTTTATGTGTGTGATGTGTGTTTGCATGGCTGTACTCTGGATGCAGGTGTGAGAGCACCATAACCGATTAGCGCTGTAATCGAGCCGTGTGATTGATATGGATGGAGATATCAGCGCCCATGTTCGCTACCACAGGTCGCCTGCTCCTTCCTCTAATATTATTAGGCTGAGCAGCAGTGCCTTCTGGGAACTGTGTGTATGCTGGTTTCATATGTGTGTGTGTTTGTGTTTGTGTTGTTGGAGAGAAACAACCAGGGAGCAGAATTCACCCATGTCAAGGTGAAATGTGTTGTATTTCACTGCCCTCACTACAGTTATTCCACAGTGGCAGCTGAGTGTGTATGTGTGTGTGTGTGTGTGTGTGTGTGTTATGTACATGTGTGTGTCCTCTCCTCTTCTGTCAGGTGCCCTGCTGTGTAGAGGAGTGACCTGATTTCTGAAATTGAAACCAACACTTCTCTGTCAGATATCATCTGCTGCTGCCTGGTACTGTTTTTGTGTGTATGTGTGTGTTTATGCTGTACACTGTGTACCTGGGTGGCTTATACTTGAAATAGTTCTTTCCTTTGACTGGCGATCCCTGACATCAGTGAATAAACTTTTCTTCGTTCCCTGGTTTCTGGCTTTGACCTGACAGTACTTCATACTCAGGAATATATAGAATCCAGTGTGCACACCTTCACCAGTGCTGTAAGAGACAAATGTACATGCACAACCTAAATATTCCGCATATTAGGCCCAGTTTTTTATCAGTCAAGTCTGACACAAATCCTGATTTTCAGGACCTGATTTTCAGGACTTCTTACTCAACTTGGACTCACTGAACACAGTGAGTGTGTTCAGACTAGGGATGGGCTTTTTAATTACTTTTTGAAGTTGATTAATCAATTTAAGTCAATCAGTCAATTAGTTGAAACTCAAACTAAATGTTGTCATGTCAAGTCATGTTTTTTGCACTCTGGTGTACAGATGCACTAACTTTACCTCCCAAGCCTCACTCATCAACAGCGGACCTCAGACTAGTTCTCAGCAGTGTGTCTCATCTGTGCTGAGAGTCTAATGCACAGAAACTGAAATGTTCCATGGCAGGTGACTGTGACCAAAAAAAATCCAACATGAGAGCTGTCAGTGCATCAGTTATTATTGCTACTTTCTTGGCTTCCATCAGATTCTTTTTCAGAGCTGTAGCTGCATATCTGTCTGAAATCATTTAAGTCACCAAAGCTATTTGTTATTTGTTCCTGTCGTTTGCTGTCACGTGAGCATTTAGGTACAATAAACCAGTAAGCTCCGGCTGATGGCCAGACATTAAAACATTTTCACCTGACTACTTTCTGAATGTTTCAAGTCACATCACTGTCACTTTATATATTGTTAGAACTCTAATCTTAACAGAACGATTTGTCATCAGACGTCTGAATCTTCAGTACTCAGAGAAGCAAGCTGAGCAAACAGCCGCTCTCAACGTCCCGTGCCCACGTTGCAGAGAAACATTGATTTTTTAAAATATATATTCAATGAGGCCTCTGTGGATAATCCTTCTCCCAGTAAAAACCTCCTGAACGATGAACACTGAAGGAATCCTCACCTAAACACAAGCTGAGTATCTAGAAACAATGTGAGCTAACGTTAGCAGCAGCTTGGTTAACAGCCTACAGACCCTTATTAGACTGATTTTGCTTGCACCATACAGAGCAAGATGCAGCAGAGAAGAAGCACTCAGCAGAAACAGAACCATAAATACTAGTTTCACGTCTTTCCTCCCACTTCCACCCGATTAAAAATTAGTCAAATAAAAATTTGTCAATTCTTAAAAATACATTTGTGTCGATTAATCGACTAATCGATTATTCATGCACATCCCTAGTTCAGACTAAGAAGTTGGAGACAAGGTCTTTTTTTTGTTAGTAACAATTGACAGCTGTACCAATACTGTAACATTATTCAGTTTCCTGCGAGGGTAGACGTGTGTCTTCACCAGCTTACATGCAGATACACATCAGTAAGAGTTAGTGCTAAGACTCGGACTTTGATGACAACCTATTGAATGTTTACCCTACAGGGACCTCTGTGTGAAGAACAGGCCTCATGCGAGAACATCTTAAATGTCTTCTCTTACTTGTGTGCCACGTCAGATTCAGCAAACGCTCCTAGCTTCAGATAACTGAATGCCACCTGTGCATAATTCAGCAGAATAAAATCTAAAAACAAATCCCTCTTCATCTTGTCTAAATAAAGTTGTTCATTGCAGCATGATAACCTACACCTAAAGAAGTGTGATTAGTTGTTGCCTAATCATGATGGTATTCTGATGGTGTGGTCCTTATAATGAGTCATCTGGCTCGTTCTGTGCAGCTGCTGGATCGAGTAACAGCACGCCTTCTTCTATTTCAATATTATGCTGTACACAACATGCTAAAATAATCTGACATACCTTCTCTGGGGTGTAGAGCAACTTGCTACCAGCTGTGTCACAACACATCCACCTGGCCTTTGGAAGCCTAACGGTGCGCTCCACCACAGCACGGATGAGTGTACGACGCTCGCTGTATGAGCGCTCCTGTGCAGCATAACCTCGATCACCTTAAGAAAATGGTGAATATTTTAGTGGTTTTAATGACATGAAAATATTTTGCATGGCGACTATTAACAGTTGACAAGTCACTTACCAATAAACCAAGATGATTTTACAACACACAGGAGACGTCCACTCCCCCAGGCCGTCGAGCAGTGATGTTTAGCAGGTGGTGTGATATAATTTGGATGTTGATGTAGTGATGCTGCTTGCAGTTGAGGAGGGGGATGTGTCAGAGGAAGGTAGTTTGATGCGTACATGTGTCCAGTCTATTGCCCTCATGATGTTGGGTGGTCCAGCTGTGGCAAGTTCCTCTTAATTTGTTCTTGTTTGACGGTGGTGCATGGGAACCTGATGTACCTGGGTGATAATCTGCTGAGGGCTCTGACGACTCACAGAAGACTGAGACACCTCCTGTCTCCCTTTGGAAAGTTCCTGAGACCAGGAATCTGATTGTGTTGAGTGCCTGGACGTGTGGTGAAATAGGGTTTGATCGAGGTGTCCGTCTGCTGAGCTGCAGTTCTGACAAGCTGCAGATTTGTAGAAGCACAGCCTGTGGTAATCTAAACCATGACAACGACCATTCATCTGTCCCCGCCAATATATAGTATTCTGTTCATATGAGTGCGTTTCTTTTGCAGCAGTAACATATATTGTCTAACTTGCTATGTCTTTCTCTTCCTGTCTGCAGGTGGTGGCTGAGGACAGTTACTTAAACGAGGTGCAGAACTCAGGTAGGTGGGAGGTGATACTCCAGACACAGCACTCTCATTGCTCTCTCCCTCCATCTGTCCCTGCCTCCTACACCGTCTCTTCCCTCCGCTCTCTGTGTTTTTTTTTCCTCCAGTTTAACCCACATTCTGACTCAGACGCTCATGAAACCCCCTCTGTTGCCGCCTCTTCTTTCTTTCATCATCTTGCCTCAGCCCTCAGTGTCACCTCTTCTCTTCCCTGCGGCATGCACCCCTCTGCAATTTCATTTTCCTCTTCTTTCTTTCTTTCTTTCTTTCTTTCTTTCTTTCTCCACATCCCTGAGACGACTGGAGGCCATGATGATGATGAGGGTGATGATGGGGGGTGGGGCGAGGAACTCCTCCTTCTCCGGCTCATTTCCAGCACTGAAATATCTCTGCTTTTACAGCCGCACACACGTTGACAGACAAGTAAAAATTATGGCACAATTACAAACACACCTCTCATCTATCAGCAAAAACAGCTTCTGAAGCTTCTGAAGGCACTTTTTAAAAATTATAACAGGTCTGTTCATATCCACAATAAAGCAAATGTTGCACAAGATGTTCATTTTCTCCTTTGTCGCATAAAATTGTCAAAAATCAATGGTTAAATGGTGAAAAACAGAATTTCCCCATATTCCAAATTTATTATAATGTGTGTGTTTGTGTGTCATCGCCACACACCCACCCAGATACAGCAAGCCTCCGAGTGTGAACCGTGTCAAATACTCATTGTGGCTGGAAAATGGATTAGGGGAGCAGGGAGACTGAGTGTTCCCATGGCGATGGGCAGAGTACCGTTGTCGTGGCAATGAGGAGGGTGTCAGCAGCGAGTGTTGTGTGTGTGTGTGTGTGTGTGTGTGTGTGTGTGTGTGAACGTTGCGGGTGTTGAGATGAATTAAAGAGCTTGAATGAGATGTACAGGATGAGGGATGAGGGAGGAGGAGGTGGAATTTAAAGATGGTGAAAAAAGAGGAATTTACTGAAAATCAGACGATGTGGAGCAGAAATGAAAATAAAAACAAGAATGAAATGTTTGTTTTAACCTCAAGACATGACAGATGAATAAGGGGAAAAAATAACTTACAGATGTCACCATGAAATTTCCTCAGCTGATTAGTTACATTAAGACAATAATTTTTTGTATTGCAAGTTTTATGAAATTGTATGTATATAAGAAAACAATGATTTATCTAATTAATAAAAAAAACTATATACACTGATGAGCAGAACAGAAAACTGAACTGGACAAATTGTTGTTTCATTTTGTTGACATGGCATGACAGGTTTTTACAGAAAGGCTTTTGGATATTTTGTTTTATCACTCCAATCAATTTTTGCCATGTTTTTAGGTATGAAATGTTATATAATTCAGGCTATGAATGATATATGAACAAACCCTCAGTAAAAACCTTCAGAATAAAGATAGGAATAAAACTGGAGAGTCTGATGAATTTAAGTGCTACTGAGGCGAAAAACTCAAAAGACTCAAAACCTTAAAGATACGAATTGCATAGTAAAATAAACACACAAATGTGTATTTTGAACATTTTCTTTCCACTAGAAATCTCAAAATTGACCGGTTCATGAAAAAAACATGTTTTTTTCCTGTAGTGTGTCACCTTCAGATATCCTGCTTTCACTAATAATAGAAATGAAGGTCAAGGTACACACTGAAAATTGAAAATGTTGCCTGGTTTAGTTATGTAATGCTTTCTTACTTAATTAAAAATTCATCAAGCTGACATAAAAGTTTTACCAGCATTACAGGGCATATACAGCTTATTTTTATTTATTCATTTAGCTACATCATCGCCAGCATCATCATCACACAGAAAGCTACAGTGCAACGTGTTTTATCTTAAAAACAAAATGAACATGGACACGATACAACTGACATGATTTAAATAACATTGTAGTGTATGAATTGAGAATATACCATCAACAAAAAGGCTGATAGATATTTGCCTCTATATGACTTCACATTGAACCTACAGTAGCTGCAATGATGCACAGAGGAGTGTCTGTATTTTAAAGTGTATCCCCTAATTGTTGTTCCTTCACTACCACCTCATATAAATAAAAGAGAATTATTATATTATATTATTATAATTAAGTCCCCCTATTCAACACATAAACATTTCATAAATAGTTTATAACTCATTAGGATGTGGATGTAGGCAGATATAAGTGTTTATTAATGTATTTGTTAACAACTATTACTACTCCTGTGGACACTGATAAGATAAGTAGGTGGTATTTAAATAGATTGCAATAATATAAAGTATGTCTCTGTAGAAGTTATGATTCTTAACAAATACTTGAGAGGCATAGACGCTGAATTGTCATAGTAGTAAAAGCACAGATGTAAATAATAAAATGAACTACGCCTCTGCTTTATTCAAGTGCCCTGGTGTGCTAGCACAAACAAAACCAGGACCCTGAAACCAAAGCAGCTAAATGGAATTGAGCCATCCGTAATTTTATTATTTATTCCTGTACTTTTGTAAAATTTGCCTTCAGTGGAAAAATTCATAATAAGCTGCAGCATGGGCCAACTCCAAACCCTGGACCTTCAGAGACTTAATCAGTATAAGTGCCTGAGTGCAGGAGCTCCAAACAGTGTCTGAGGAATGGAGTAGCACTTTGTAAAATCACATTATCTGGACAAAAGCATTTCTGTGGCCAGTAAAGTATGAAGCTGATATTTCATTTTTTTTTTTTTTTGTAGTTTAACAAATTGAAGAGTTTTGTTGTTTGCTTCCTGTTTATAATAAAGCAGTATTGTTTGATCAACTCAACATATTTTAACGTAGTTGATAGCTTGTCTTTGCTTTAGATGAAGGCATATTTTTCCCAATTAAGCCCTCTGGAGTCCAGGTTGATTTTAGTCTGAATTTGTTTAGTGTCCTTTTAACTGTCCATACCATATATGCATGGTGTCCTTTTATATCGACACAAAAAAACTTCCAGGAACCCAAGATGCATTAAAAAACTGCACAAATCTTTCATCATAATCACTCAAAAAATTCCTCTACTTCAACAAGTGGTAATTACAGCCACTGGACGCAGCATGCTGCTAGAAGCTACAGAAAACAAAGCCCGTCAATCAAACAACACAAAATTATTATTATTATTATTATTAATAATAATAATAAAAACAAGGTGCTTTTAAAATCAATCCCTGAGGCCTGCGTTCACTCTGTTCGACTGACAGGAACAATTACCATTGGATCCAAGTTTGAACCATATTCATTATCACAAGGATTTAAATATGGATAAAGCTCCTCAGAGAAGAAACACTCTGTAAATGAGTAAATAAGCGTGGCAGTCTCTACATCATAGAACGATACTTGACCTCCGTCATAATCCACAAACACTCCAACCCGCTCCACTTTCCCAGAATATACCGTCACACCTGGAGAACTGTAGGTTTCAAATTTATCCTCCAGAAACCAGATGGCCCAGAGACCACAGTGAGGAGTCCGAATGGGTGCCGCTCTCCTTGGGATTGAAGCCGTGGCCACACCCAGACACCACTCTGTTTTTTGATTCACAAACACCTCAAAGTAAAACCTCCGCGACGAGAAGCCTCTGTGTCCTAGAACTGCAAGGTGTTGAGTAAACATGTTTGGGTTCACGTTCTGGATTCCCCACAAACCCGAGCCCATGCTGTATCTCACCTGCTTCCCATCATCAGATAAAATGAGCAGAGGGTGAGCCGTATCAGGATCGAGGAAAATGTTCTCTTCGTACTGCTGAAGGTAGCTCAGCATGACGTTGTTTGACACAGAGAACGTATTTATTTCTGTGTTCATTTTATTCAGCAACATTCGCAGCTGAGAGAGGAAGCTGCTCAAAGGTTTCTGTATGTTCTGTAGCTCCAGCTGTCTGTTAAAGCTGAATGTGGACAGGTCCATCGTGTGTGGTAGGAGGGACTGCTTTGGGAAGTTCTGGAGGAAATGGAGCTGGTCGTCAATCTGTTTTAGGTCCCTCAGCCTCGTCTCTGTTTTCTGCAGCTCGGTGAGCTCCTGCTGCATACTGCTAATAAAGCCCTCTGCTTGTTCCTCTGCTGCTTTTTGCTTTTCCTCGATCACTTTCACAAGCTCCGCCTGGCTCTTCTGAATCTCAGACACAAGTGTTGTTATGTCCTGCACACAGTTTACTATCACGTCTTTAGTTTCCTTGTTGCTTTGTTGTACTGACTCCGTCATGGATTGCAGCTTCTGTTGCCTTTCCTGGATCATCCGCTGCACTTTTGCCTCTGTCTCCCCCAGCAGACCCTTCATCTCTTTGTACGCCCGCTGCACGGGAAGAACATCATGGGTTGTGTGCTGCGAACTGGCACAGACGTCACACAGCAAAACTATGTCCTTTTTACAAAACAGCACAAGGAGGCGTTTATGCTCCTTGCAGATCCTGTCCTCCAGGTTTGCCAGAGGGTTGACCAGCGTGTGTCTCTTCAGTCCGGCAGCTCTGTGATGAGGTTTTAGATGAACGTCGCAGTAAGAAGTCTGACACTCCACACAGGTTTTGATGGCCTCTTGCTGGGTGTCAGTACAAATATCGCACAGCACCGCACTGCCAGAGCTGGCCTTCGGTTGATTTGGACTCCAGGTGTGAGCACCTGTCACTTGAAGCAACATGAACTGTGATGCGAGCTCGGAAATGAAAGTGTTTACCTTGAGATTGGGTCTCCTTTCGAACTTCTCCTTACACACCGGGCACTGGCAGACTGGCTCGTTGTTCCAGTAAGATGTGAGGCAGGATATGCAGAAGTTGTGTCCACATGGAGTAGAAACCGGTCGAGTGAACGTGTCCAGGCAGATTGGACAAAGGAACTGCTCCTCAGATAAGAGACTGAGGTTGGAGGCCATTTCTGAAAAAACACTAACACACAAAAAAAACCCTGTTAAATTAAGCAGGAAAAATACAATTTCATAGATACTTTACACTCAGAGGACATTCTTGATCTTTGTAACAGCAGTTGCAAAAAATAATCACCACAAGATGTATCTTTGCCAGCAGAAGGAGTTTGCTCAGCTGTCACTGAATTGTAGATGTTGAAGTGTAAAAAGTACCCTTTAGTGTTTACCCCCAAACAAAGTTTCAGTTTACATTCATCATTTCTCACTACAGAGCTTTGTGTGTATCCCTGAGGCCTAATAAATGTGTTGGATTAATTTAAAACTGAAACAATCAGTCGATTAATCAACTGTTCAATAGACAGAAAATTTAAATAAAAGAACACAGGTTTAACTAGAATGTGTTGATTTTACTGCATCTTTAAGGGCTCCTCAGCCATGTTGGCTTAAAAGCCAGAGTTCAAAGTTCATTATTGACTTCGAACAGCAGTTTAACAAATCACCACATTGTCATGATCTTCATTAAGATAATGTAACGTGTGCAAGCTCCAGACACATCTGAGCAAACTCCTGATATGAAAACTCACTAAATAGACCTTTTTGTCAGATTATTTCATCAGCTGGACAAAACATTTGTAGCTGTGCTTGAGCAAACAACAGCTGCTGCAGGATTTTCTCAACAAAGAGGCTCAAATTAGCAGAGAATGGGCTCAAACTACAACTTAAACACAACATAAAATTTTACTTCTCATGTGATATAGTTTGACTCAGAAATGACTACTTACATGTGCTGGTGTATGGTCTGTAAAGCAGAAGGAAAACCAGGAGAGTGTTTGGTTGTTTCCCAAGCAAGAACTTGACTTTCAGTTTCTTCCTGTGTCATGTTTCTTAAAGGGACAGGCATGCTTTTTTTTGTCTCTGTAGCCGGAAGCTTTTTATTTTAGGTTTGGATACGTGTGAGGGCTGTTTTTGGGCCCAATGTCTGAGTATGTTCTGTATTATTTATTGTTTGAGGATAGATTTCTGTTTTAGTTCAGTACATTTCTGCCTGATTGATTTCCTCTTCCTCGGACTCTCCAGTGCTTTCACTGCTTCCCCCTTCTGCTCTCTCTCTTATCTTCCTCCAAATAGGACCCAGTGTGTGTGTGTGTGTGTGTGTATGTGTGTGTTTCTCTGTGACTGTGTGTTTCTGCATCTGACTGCGCTATACAGTAATGTGTTTGTGTCTTGGTCACTATGCAGCAAAATCTCTGTGTGTTTGTGTGTTTGTGTGTGAGGTGGACATTAAGGGTTACACTGCGTAGATAATGTTCCAGGACGGCCAAGCTGTGTGTGTGTTGATGAGATAAGACTGTTGCCGGTTACTGAAGCACCTCCACCATTAATCATAGTTTAGTAGCTGCTTGGCCTCAAAAAGCCTTAAAGCTTCAGTGTGGAAAGTACCGAAATTCTTTGGACAAAGTAAGAAACAAAATAAGGCAAAAATAGTGTTACATGTAAAAATGTCACTGTTGTTTCTGTGTGGTTTTGGGGGATTTCCATGTTTTTAGATCAGCTGATGAGGGAAAGCAAGGGAATGAGACAGGAGAGACAGAAAGGAAAGGGGTAAAAGAAAAGATGGAAGAAAAGAGGAGAGGAGAAAGACAGAAATATAATAATATGAAGGATTCCTCTTACTTCTTGTGTGCTTAATATATTCTAGGCCTCATTCTCACTCTAACAGTTTAGGTCATAAAAACCTCTGCAGTGTTTTACAATGGTTGACTGTTTAGCCCAAACCATGACTGATAGTGGACATCTGGAGACACTTCTGTCCGTTCATGTGGTAACCGAGGCGTTACAGATAAAGATGCAGAAATCCTGTTGATCATCTGTTCTCCAGCTTACAAGATTTTCCTTCACAGATGATATATAATAATATACACATGATACATTATATATAAGTGCACAGTTCACGAGGTACATTTCCACAAATTCACAAATACATTTCAAAAGATTTACATGAAATGTAAAACAAGGATACAGAGGTACTTTATCTGCCATGCTCCCTCGATATATCTTATCAAAACAAAAAAATGTACTTATTACATATTAAAAGGTCACATTAATACACTTTTTTTTTTGCACCTTTACAGTTACTTTGCACCTCTGAGTGTATTAATAGTCTAGTGCCTTCATGTGCACTGCTCTGTTTGTTATGTGATTCCTCTTCATTAATGTGTGATCTTAGTCTGTAACAGTATGTAAGCTCTTCTGCTTAGTGGCCTAATTTTGAGACACTTTGATGTCAGCACTTTCCCTCTCAGTCTGTCTAAGCTTCACTCACACACTGCGCCCCCCCCCCACGATTAGCTGTCAGTATGTGGTCACCTCTGTGTTAAATAAGGGCACTTTAAGGTGATGGAAATTTCACCCATTCAACATGGCTCAGCGAGGGAGAACGCATTAGGTGGGATCCTGCTGTGGCAGTGGACAGCACATGAAAGTCATCCATGTTAGCTTTTATGTTCAGATAAAATGCAAACACGGGGATACTGTGATTTGAATAAGAGCAATGTAACTCGTCTTTCCCCATTTCACTCCCCTTTATTCACATTGTCCTCTCTGACCCAAATCCTCCTCCTCCTCCTTTCATCCAAAACATCTTATTCTCCCATCCTCTTTAACATTTACTAACTCTCTCTCCCCTCCCTCCCTCTGTCTGCACAGTGCCTCTGTCCTGCTCTGAGGGATTCACAGAGTTGGGATACTATAACGGCACTGTGTCCCAGACGGACTCTGGCGCCCCCTGTCTGAAGTGGACCGAGTTTCCAGACTATGTCATGCAGTACCCGGGTCGAGGGCTAGGCGATCACAGCTACTGCAGGAACCCGGACCGGGAGTCAAACCCCTGGTGTTTCTTCAGACAAAACTCTGGAGCCATCGGATGGGCCTACTGCGACTGTCACCAGGGTGCGACCATAGATTAAAAGGATATGAAACAGCCACAAAGTGTTTTTTGATTTAGAAGGAAAACATAGATAAAAAAACAGAAAGCTTCATTAAACAGTAAAATCCAACAGTTCTTATTTCCTTTCCCATTATAAACCTTTCTTTCCAACATTGGGGTGAGCAGTTTTAACAGCGTAACTCAGGAAGAAACTGGGGCTGCAGCTAATGATTATTGTCACTATCAAGTGATATACTAATTTTCTTTTAATCAATTAGCTGTGCACAGTAAATCTGAGGTGTCATGAGATGACTGAAAGAATAGGACAGAGAGAAAATACTTCTGTACTAAATTCTGTTGTGTAATGTTGTTTCTAGCTTGTGTCTAATGTCTAAATGAATTCAAATAACCACTCTTTTTGTTCAGCTGCCCACAACTGATGAAGGAACTCAAGTAGACGCTGCCTCTTTTTAAGGCGTCACAGGCCAGAAATATATAGAAGCACTGCTTGCTTAAAGAGAGTGATTACTTGACTAATAATTTACTGAAGAACACCACAGCATTCAACATTTGTTTATGTGAGACAATGAGGCAGGTTTCACTATTACTGATGAATATTTACATGTTTTCTGAGCATTAACCATCCTTGTCTCTCTGGTTTTTCAGGTGCTGCTCGTCTGGTCGGCACCTCATCCTCCGGCAGCGGGCGGGTCGAGGTCTATCTGAATGGCCAGTGGGGAGCGGTGTGTGACTCTCACTGGACGGACAGAGACGCAAGTGTGATCTGCAGGCAGCTGGGCCTGGGGTAGGAGAAAACAACATACAAGTCTGATCTGTAGTGGAGGAAGTACTACTCAGATCCTTTACTTAAGTAAAAGCACTAATACCACATGGTAGAAATACTTAGCTTCAGTAAGTACAAACTGGAAACTTTACATAAAGTAATAAAAGTAAAGGTACTCATAGCATTTTATTGCTTTACCTGTTCAAGGCTGCAGAAAAGAATAATTATTTTCATTATGGATTAATCTGATAGGTTTCATAATTAACCAATTCTTTATTTGGTTAGCAAAAATTCAGAAAATAGTGCTAAACACCCAGAAGCCACGGTAACACACTCCTAAGGTTTGTCCAATTATTAATACAAACCTCAAAATTATTAACAATAAACTGAAGCAGCAATTTCTAAAATTTGTGAAGTTGGAATAATGAAATATTTGGCATTTTTGCACAGAAAATGAATTAAACGATAACCAAATTAGTTGGCAATCAATTTTCTGTTAATTAACTGACTGATTAACTGACTAATCATTTATTTGAATATACTATAAGGCAGTTTAATTTTAAAAAGCATCACATTTTATAATCTTCTCACATGATTCGTATGTAAACAGTACAGTAACTAGTAACTAAAGCTGTCAAATAAATAGTAGTAGTGTATACTCATGTACCTACAATGTGTACTTCAGTATGTTGTTGTTTGAACAGGGACATTGGGACGGCGTTGCAGCACTCACAGTTCGGCTCGGGCTCTGGCCTCTTTCACTACGAGCGCCTGGGTTGCCGCGGGGATGAGAACACCCTGAGTAAGTGCCGGAGCAGGACGTTCGTCACCGGTGACTGTAGCCATGGAAACGAGGCAGCAGTGGTGTGTGCGCCGCCAGAAGGTCAGTATGGACTTCCACAGCATCATGGCAACCAGACCTGAATATTTCGCCCACCACACACCTGAGAGGGACAGATTTATTTTTGTTATTCTCGTTGAGAGATTTTGTTTCTAAATAATTTGTTTTCCTGTGACAGAACTCTGTGTACCAATGTTTTATATATCCCTACATTGGCAGTAATGTACCAGTAGTCAAATAGAGGAAATTTAAATGTGAAATAAAAATGAATTGTTGGGAGGCTAACTAAGACAGATAGCAGGGTGCTGCTGAATTTCAGGTATACTTCTACACCCCGCCTCTACCTTGCAGGCAGTGGCCCTCCGCTGCGTTTGGTCGGAGGCGAGGAAGACTTTGAAGGTCGGGTGGAGGTTTTTCACGCTGGGAGGTGGGGCTCCGTCTGTGACGACCAGTGGGACGACAGAGATGCAGAGGTGGTGTGCAGACAACTCGGTTTTGGGTATGTTGGGGTTTTTTGCACCTTCCCCCTAAACAGAGTTAACATATGTGGTGACATTTTATCCATTTCTTGTCTGAGCTGGTCCTTAACCACAGGGTTAACATGTTAAATCACACTTGAAGGTGTGGAGGGGACTGTGCATTGAAGGATAAGGCTGATTTTACTATTTATTTCTCAACAAATCTCATGAAAAAACAACAAACCTTTCTTTTCACTTTCAGTTAATCTGCTGCTTGTTTTCTTGATTAATCAGTCCTAATGTGCTCTATAAAACATTAGAAAAAGAAAAAATGGCCATCACAATACTGTAGGAACCTTGAAGTGTGAGGTGATTAACACTTTACTATTATGTAAGACCAAGAAAATCAGCAAATTCTCACATTAAAAGTCCTGCACCATCAGATTCCTGCTTGAAGAAAAACTTTAAATGAGTAATTGGTTCATCTCTCAGTACTTTGTGACTTCCCTAACCCTAAGTTTCATTCTTAAAAAAGGCCCATTGATTTCCCTAATAGCTGGGCTCTGTTGTTTCAACAAACATTTCTGAAACAGGAGTAAACTTTGACTGTTTCCAGCTGCAGATTAATACACATTCTGTGCTCTAATGAGCTCTAGCAGTTCATCATAATGAGGGAACACGTCTTCAAGTTTCAACACTGTTTGTTGGTTTCCATGGGATTTGTTGACAGTAAAAAATACTGAATATCACCAGCTTATACCAGGGCAAAAAATAAACAGGAAAACTAGTGGAAACAGACAGAGTCCTTGCCCACTCACTTGCTGTGTTATGTTATCTTCTGCTGTATTACATTGAATGTATAATATCACAATCAAAACATAGCATATGCTATAGATCTATCTTTATCTATCTTATCATTTTGAATCATAGAAATGGGATACATCCTTGCAGTTGTGTTTTATCTACTATAAACTAGATAAACAGGAACTGCCACTCCCTTTTAAAGCCTATAACAAAAAAATTCAGTTATTTTCCTTAAGCTATTGTGTAAATAACAATTAGTGAGCTTGATCAGTGTCAAGACCTTGAGGCTCGACATCAGAGTCATTTGGATCAAGGTTTCCTCACTCAGTCAAAACTAAAGAAACTCTCAGGGAAATACCTCTGTTTAGGTAGAATACATCTGAACCTGTGCAGATGTTTCCTCTTTATTCACAGAGTTTATACCCTGCAGAGGGGGTTTAACATCCCAGACAACTTTGAGTGTCAAACGGTGATGAAGTTGTAGCTGTGAAGAGAGAGACAAACCCTTCCATGTTCAACATTAGGCTGCATTTCATCTCCTCTAACACCAAGGGACACCTCGCCATCTGTGTTTCTGCTTCTAAATAATAGATGTCTTGATACTGATGCACAGGCCCTCACACAGCTGCACACAGGCACCAATGTGCTTTGACACTTAAAGATAAAATGAAGTGAAAATGATTTGAATTTTTCCCACCTGGATATTTTTTTTTTTCTCTCCTTGTAATAGATATGTGTGTCAAACGTTTCCACACTTTTCATGTTCTCTGCAATCAAAACAACCCTCCTCCCACTGGGCATGTTTAAATTCTACCACAAACATGATTTTCAACAACAACCATCCCTCTAATCACAGCTTTCTGTTACACTGTTACATGAGTGACAACATAGTTTCTACTTTCAGCCTAAACATGAACCTCAACTGTACACACCGGAGCAGAAATACATGGACACAAACAAACACATAAAAGTGCTTTTTGTAGCATTTCGGTATCAATAAATCATCACCACATGAATGCAACAACGTCCTTGTACGAGCTATTTATTATTCATTTGGATGATTTTCTCAGTCATATGCTTTATGTAGAGAGCATTTTCCTTTGCTATTTTTGGCCACTATGTTTTATTTTGTAAGAACTGAGCACCATTACAAGTGTCCCAGGTTTATATCTAGGCACAGAATTAATATGCATCTGGTAAGGTTGATCATTTTTGGTTCCATGCAGGGTAATGTTGGTCTGTGGATCCACCACTTTGGTCCAGACTGAAATATCTCAAAATCTATGGATATGTATCACCATGAAATTTTCTATAGTCATCTGTGATTACAAGACAATGTATCCCAAAGACTTTGGTGATTCGCTTACTTTCCTAGCACCAACGTGAGGTTGACATCTGTGGGTTTTATTGAAATATCTCGACAACTATTGGATGGATTACCAGGATTGTTTTTTGTGCTTGTGTTTAGTGCTAATCAGTAAATGTCAGCATGCTACCATGCTAAACAATGATGGTGAACATGGTCGATGTTATACCTGCATTAAATTAGCTTGTTAGCAGCACACCTTAGCATAGCCTCATAGCATCGATAGCATGGCTATAGACTGTAAGGGTAAAACTGACACAGAACAAGGTTACCATGTATAGTTTGATTAATCAGTAACAAGTAACTTGACAGCACTACATTTGACAGCAAATATTTTGATTTATGGAAGCAAATCACTCTTTAAATATGATAATATTTTAGGATACTGTTGAGAATGGAGACAGTCTACCAGTATGTAATATCATTACCATCATTCAACGCTATTATCCAGCTGGAGGATCCCTCATATCTATAAAATCAATATCAGGAACCAAATAGTGTCAAGTCAAGATAAATTGCAAACTTGCCCCAAGTGGCTTTACAGTCTGTACAATATACGCCTCTGATTCCCATCTTACAGTGTAGAGCTGTTAAAAGAAGGCAGGCATATTTACAATGTCCTCCACTGTGTGTGTGTGTGTGTGTGTGTGTGTGTGTGTGTGTTGCAGGGGTGTGGCGAAGGCCTGGTCGTGGGCGCACTTCGGGCAGGGTTCAGGTCCGATCCTGCTGGATGCTGTGAAGTGCACAGGAAACGAGCTCTTCCTGGATCAGTGTCCCCATGGTGACTGGGAGCAACACAACTGTGACCACATGGAGGATGCTGGGGTCTCCTGCAGCCCTTATACAGGTTCTCACACTGTACACACACACACACACACACACACAGGCTACTGTACACACTGATGGGCTTACAAAGCTGATATTTATAGCCTCTGAACATCAATAAATCATTACCACATGAAGCAGCAACATCCTCTGTGTGACAAGCTGAAACAGGATTAATGAGAGCAAAGAAGTAACATATCTACTGGCATGAAACAGCATCTACAATTCATCTAACTAATCTAAGATTAATAATTAATCTGAAAATGATATATTGAGGTTAATGTTAATGCATCTGCTAAGTCAAGTGTATCTGCCTTTAATCACATTTACGGTCCCTAAGGACTCAATAATGACCGATATGAAACTGTTTCAGATGGTGTGGTGCGTCTGGTGGGGGGAGACTTTCCCTGGGAGGGTCGAGTTGAGGTTTTCCACAACGGTGACTGGGGAACGGTGTGTGACGACCACTGGACCCAGCAGCACGCAGTGGTGGTCTGCAGACAGCTGGGCTACAGGTATGAATATTTAACCAACACTGTGTTTTCGTGGCGTTAAAAGCCCAAAAAACCTATTTTCTCAATCAGCTTCTGTCTATGAGTGAAGAGATCCTACAGAAACACACCTAATTCAAGTGTTCAGACAGTTTTGGTTCAATACTATGAGAGATTTTCTGTATTTTTTGTCACTTTTTCTCACTGGTTTAAATTATCCCTGGATGTCAGTCTTTCTGTGCACCAATCTGGAAAATCTGATGACACGATGATATAATCATCATAATTCATAAATCCATGGGAATATAAATAAAAGCAAGTTACTAATAAAGTCCTGGTAAAAGATAAAATAAAATAAACGCTAAGAGGAATAAAATTATTTGTAACCTACTACAGCAGCTCACATGATAAATTAAGTATAATGCACAGTTTCACATATTTTTAGTTGGAATAATTTCACATCATTATATTGGACTTTTGGTTAGGTTTGCAAGTTTTATAATTGTTACTCCAGTTTATCATTTCATTACTACTACCATGATATTATGTCATCGTAATAACAGTAATATAAGTGTAGATATGTAACAGTAAAGTTGTGTAGTCATACAGAGTAATTTTGTTTTCTACCAGTTGTTATGTTTGGCAGACAGTTGGGACAGAGAGATGAAGGTGGGGAGCTGTGTTTTCGATTAAATACAGTTCTTTTCCAAGAAAACTGGAGCCTGCTTATTTCCCTGGAGTGTCTGTGCTTTACTGAAAAATACACATTAATAACATCAACCTCACTTTTAATAGTGTCTGAACAACTAATATTTACTAATATTATTACTTTAAAACTTTACAAGAACTTTAAATAGACTGGTGCCCACAACAGGAAATAATCACTGACCTCTCCTCCACCTTCAGGGGTCACGCTGAGGTCGTGTCAGACGGTACATTCGGCGAGGGCGTCGGTCTGATCCTCCTGGACGATGTCCACTGTGAGGGATCAGAGACCTCCTTGCTGGACTGTCAACACGGGATCTGGGGGCGGACCGACTGCTCCCACAGCGAAGACGTCGGGGTTCGCTGCCGGGGCCGACCCAGCCACGAGACCAACGAGGTGCCGGTCATCGCACCTTCAACAGGTGAGAGATGATTTTATTCTGTTTTTTCAACTTTTATCTATTCAGGATCATTTCCCTGAGATCCTTAACGCTCTGTTCAACAGTCAGTTAACACATTCACACCTCGAAGCTGATGAGTACAACCATAGTCTGGAGCAGTCTGGCAACAATCCAGTCACAAGCTCTCTTCCCCAACCTTTAGGCCACTGCTGCCCCCAGCTGAATCATCAGACCCAGATAACAATAGAATCAAAGCTGCGGGGAGCAATAAGGTGACTCAGCTCCTGTGTCAGAATTTAGTCCCAAAAAATAATAGTCATCGTCTTCAAAATCCAGATTACAGCAGAATTCAACCCTCTATTCATTTTACAGTTTTTGATAAACAGATTCTGCTCTCATGGATTGTGATGACTTTTTCAAAGATTGGAGTTTAAGACAGCTTTAATGCAACAGTCAGGGCTATGTGCTCCACACTTGAGTATTCTGTACACCAGCTGAGAACAGACCAGACCGCTGTGCAATGTTTTTTTGAGTTTCTGTTCACTGGAAACCAATTACAGTGAGGAAAGAAGGGGAGGAAGAAAGAAACCATGAAAAAACAATAGCCTGTCATTGCACTGCACTACAGAAGTTTGACTGTGACTGTGCAACTGCAATTAATTTTGTACTAAAAAGGGCAAGCTGTCCCTGCACAGGCCTGGTCTAATGCCAGTCTGTGAAATATTTACTTGACTTCATTAGTAAACTGCAGAATATCTATCTATCTATCTATCTATCTATCTATCTATCTATCTATCTATCTATCACTGTATTGTTACCACATTGTGAAAACAGCAGTGTATGTCTTTGGTGGGGGAGTTTAAATGCCACATGTTGACAGCAGACAGAGTAAAGTGTTGTTTACCGTCTCGGCGCTCCAGAGGTCCTGCGCCTCCTGTCGACACACAGCCCATTAGAATGAGAATAGAAGCTGAGCAAAGACACACCGGGCTGCAGATGACATTTAACACCGTCAGTGGACATATAACTCGCTCTCAGTGAGTGGAGGCTGGAGTATGTAGATGCAAGGACGTGAATATCAATGAGAGTTTCGTGTTTCTCGTTATGCCTCTGCGCCAGCGACAGCTGTGGTCAGAGGCAGTATGTTTTCTGGTTGTCCGTCCGTCCGTCCATCTGTCCCGTTCTCGTGAACATGATATCACAGTAACAACTTGAGAGAATTTCTTCAAACGTGGCACAAACATTCACTTGGACTCGAGGAGAAACTGATTATATTTTGGTGGTCAAAGGTCAAGGCTACCACACAAAACACGTTTTTAGCCGTAACTTTAAGAATTCACAGGCTAATTAACTGAAACTGGACTGGTTGGTGGAGGCGTACGACTGTGAGGCAGTAATTCTATTTTTTTTTTCTTTCTGTCAGGTCCCCTGGTGCGTCTTGTGGGTGGCAGCAGCAGGAAGGAGGGTCGAGTCGAGGTGTATCTCCATGGTGACTGGGGGAGTATTTGTGATTCAGGCTGGAATGACCTGAATGCAGCCGTGGTGTGCAGACAGCTCGGACACAGGCTAGTCTTAATATCCATGAAAGAAAAAGCAGAAAAAAAGGGGGAAAAAAGCACAAAAAAGTCATACTCCCTCCCAAACATGTCCTTCTTTTCAGTGGTGGAGCAGTAGCAGCTGGAGGGTTCGGTCAGGGGAAAGGGCCCATCCACCTGGACCAGGTGAGGTGCACGGGGAAGGAGGAGTTCCTGGGAGAGTGTCCCTCTCTGGGTCAGAGCTTCCAGGGCTGCAGGCGCAGGGCAGACGCAGGGGTGAGGTGTGACGTCACGCCGCAGGAATCGACCGTACAGGCCAAGCCTCAGGAGCTGAGCTGTGGGCTGAGGAAGCTGGTGGAGGATGAGAGCAAGAGGAGGAACCAAGGAGAGGAAAACATGCTCAGGTGAGCTTTAGGACTGGTGGCACAGTATGCCCACATTGCCTCCTAGTTCCCATTAAGTACAATGCACAACAGCAGACAACACATGGGATCTTCATTACAGTCCCAGAAACCAACCATTAGTCTTGAGCCTGAACAATATCACCTGGCCACAGATTTTCTGTATGTCAAATAGTTTTGGGATCATTTGATTAATCACAGCTTTACTTAGGAATATGCACCTTTTTAGCACAATTTAAAAACAAAATGATAGACACACAGGGTCCTCTGTTAAACTGGACAGAACAGGAACCTGTTCATAAAAACACAGCGTTATTAGTGGTCAAACATTCCACACAGTACTTTAACTAGCAGTTAAAGTATTGTGGGTCTGATGCCCCGGGGCAGTAGTTGAGACATACTTTGTATGCAGCCTTCAGACACTAAAACATAGGAGAAAGATTGTGATCTTGTTCTGTTCTCTCTCAGGACCACGTGGCCGTGGCAGGTGTCAGTGTGGCTTCAGTCACAAGGAGAAGATGGTGGTCCTCTCTGCAGCGGCACTCTGATCAGCCCCTGCTGGGCCCTGACGTCTGCTCACTGTGTCAGCAGGTAAATCTGACACTGAATCATGAGTCAGTTCCTGTGCTCGTGGCAACTTCAGTGGGATCACCAAACACTAACAAGTATAAATCCACCTTAAGTTTGTGCTTTCACCCTCTTTTCTCTCCTCCAGGTTTGGCAACGATCCGTCCAAGTACGTGGTGCGCGTCGGGGCGTCGGAGCAGACTCTCATCCCGGAGCAGGTGGTGGTTCACAGGAAGTTCAAGGGTCAGAGCGGAGGTCATGATCTGGCTTTGCTGAAGCTCCCCAGCACCAAAGGTCACTGTCTGACCTTTGACCCTGACACCAATGCAGCATGCCTTCCTGGTCCAGACACCGCATCAGAGGGAAATACTCCATCCTCCTGTGTTGTCATGGTTACCGCTGGCTGGTCAGGACCAGGTATGTGTTTTTTCTTTTTCCCTCTCCAGCCTTTTTTGGCACCAACATCAGAATGTATCTAAAAATATAGTTTAGATACAACAGGAATGCAGTGCAGTGAAAAGAGAAGATTTGGAACGGCTGTCTCATGTCAGTATTTTCTATATGTTTGTATTTTCTTAAATCACATGTACTAAACAATAAACAATCTGTTACACCACAGATTTAATCAGATTCACTTTAAAAATAAACATTAAGACTTATTGAGGCTGTCCAGGGGATTAATCCCACTGACTGTGGCGATCCAATGACTTTGCCTTTAGCACCACCATGAGGTTGACATTTGTGGTTTGGAGTAAAACGCCCGAACAACTCCTGGATGGACGGTCCATGAAATTTGATTCAGGTTCCAATCACAATGAACTGTAATTACTTTAAATATTAATTATGAACAAATACAGCAGCCTCAGCTGTACTTTCTTTGTTGTGTTAATTAGGCCAATTAGCATGCTAACATGCTAAACTGAGATGGTGAACATTGTAAACACTGTAACTGCTAAACATCAGCATATTAGCATTGTCACTGTGAATATGTTAGCATGCTGCCATTAGCATTTAGCTCAAGCACCACTGTGCCTTCAGCCTCACAGAGCTGCTGGCTGCATGGCTGTGGACTTGTCTTGTTTTGATGAAGGACTTTAATGATTGATTGATTAAGTCGATTAAGAAATCAATTTATCAGCTAATTGTTTCTGCATTCTTCTGACATTTACCTTTTTAATCATCTCCTCCTCATCCTCTCCTCTAGACTCAGTTCTTGCATCCTGGGTCCCTCTGATGTCATCATGGCAATGTAAGAAGCGCTATGGCGACAGCTTCTCCAGCCACGGTACACTGTGTGCTGGCAGTCCTCCAGACACCAGCCTCCTCCATGGCGACAGCTGTCAGGGCAACTCTGGAGGCGGGCTGGTGTGTCAGGGGGAGACAGGTCGATGGGTCCTCACTGGGGTTGTTGCCGGGGGTTACAGCTGCGCTGACCCTGCCTCTCCTGCCCTCTATACTCGGGTCAGCCGCTTCAGGAGCTGGATCGACGAGGTCATCAACACACGAGCACATCCAGAGGAGCCACAGGCGCACACACAGACACAAGAAGATCTGACACACAATGACCTAACACACGAGGAACACACGCACGGCGAGGGCAAAGATAAATACTTTCACACTCACGGCAAGCTCAAACACATGCACGACCACCAACAGACAAATGAAATCGGCGAGATTAAAATGAAACACACACACACTCATCACTCACACACTAATCAGCACGTGAACACTCACACTAAGAGCACACACACCCACCACGTAGGGGAATCAGACACAAACACACAAATTCTGGTCTGATCGAGGCCCTGCCATTGGCTTACCATCTGTGCCATGTGACCGCCTGAGGAGGAGGAGGAGGGTTAAAGGAAGACAAAACAAAAAGAAAGATGCTCTTAACTTAAGTCAGTATAAAAACGGCCGTCTCCGTGCTCATGTCAAATCTGAACTCAGTGTTGTGAATCCCAAGTGTTAGCGGTTGCTACTCGTCAGATGAGCTGCAGCAGTGTGGGCAGACCTTCCCCAACTGCCAGGATGTCAGGATGTGTGGGTGTTGTGTGGTGCTTTAACATGTGAGCTGCAGCCCGTTAAGAGCCAGAACAGTGACTGATGGGTCGGCAGCGTTTCGGTTGAGCCTGGCAGATTTATCAGTGTGCTTGATAAGCAAGGGCCTAAATCAAAAAAAAATAAAAATAAAAATAAAAATTAGCATGGCATGTATTTTAAGGACTGTAGTGTTAGCATCAAAACATTCGGGGGACATTTCTAAGATGGTCACACGAGAATCTATGCTAAAAAATTCACCTATTAACGTGCGTCTTCTGTGTGAGCTGTTAGAAGATTTCTGTTTAGTAACAAAAATCTAACCATCAGAACATCTTGCATTAACGGCTGACTGCATATCATCACCGTCCCTCTGAGATTATTAATGTAGATAAACCCTAAACTCCTGCAGCAGGTGAGGCTTGTCCCAAGTTGCGTTTGGATATAAATTCAGATGTGGGTGATGTTGCTTTTTTCAAACAGGGCTCCTCTCTTCAGGCTGTTGTCTTATACCTTTACTGTTGAAAGTGCTGTTGTTCATTTAGACCCATGACTAAGCTATTTAACTTGGGACCATATCAGTGATTTAGCATGTTGCTGTGTATTTATTACCAATGATGTGTAGTTCATACTGCTGCTGACTGTTTTAGAAGCCGTGCTGTTGTGTTTCAGGGTAAAAAGGGAATTGAAGAGCTTAAAATGACATTAAATGTTGGAATTGAATCCACAATTGTCGTTCCTGAGTCCAAATCCAGTTCATGTCACAAAAACTGAAGATAAAATGTTACAGAATGCAACTGAGAAATCCAAATAATGAAAACATAGAAATATCAGTATTACAAAAGGGAAGGAAATGTTGCACAAACATCAGGAAAGCCATCCTAAAGTGCATCTGTGACTTCTGTTTAAGAAGTTATTCAAAACCTTCACCTTTTTAGAAGAGCTTTTAATACTTGATTTAACCGCCACTTATTATGTTGTTTTTCCTTATTTATCATCAACTGTGTAAAGCGTCTTTGAGTATCTTGAAACGCTCTCCAAATGAAAATTTATTATCATTATCATTCGTACTTTTCACCCTCAAACACATCAGAAATCTCCACCATCAAGTCTAAACCCACTGGATGTAGAGAGCCTAAAGTAATCAAGTATTATTCTCTTTGATAAAGTTTTTGTCTCTATGTTGTGAATGTGATGATCCCCCATCACATCGTATCCCTAACATTCCAGGTAGCTGTTAGTTTCATATGATCTTCATGCAATATGAAAATCAATTAACAGACTCTTGAAATTTGTGGACTCCATCACAATAAAAGTTAAATCTGCATTATTGCTGAGAGGTAATGCAGTGTAGATCAATTAAACAGCATTACCCCCACAGTAATAATGGACCTTAAAAAAAAGAAGAAAAAAAAGAAGAAGAAGCAGGTTTTAAGAGCCTGCTAATTCATTTCTTTTCCAAAGGAAAAACAAAGGAAAGCCTAGCTGCCTTGAAAAACAGCAAAAATATGCACAAAAAACCTGAAACACTACAGTATGGTTTTGTCAGCAGTTTATCAAGTGTACATAATTTATTGTATTTGTAGTTAAGAGGGTAAAACTTGCAAAAAATCACTGGTATGGTCCTTTAAAATTGTACAGGACAATTCTCTCCTTTCAAAGCCATTGGAAGCTGACTGTCGGGTCATAAAATATCTTTTTGTACTGATTCCAGCAGATGGCGCTAGATAGATAAAGAGTAGGCAGATAGACCGGTAGATAGCTACTACTCCAGAGTTTAGATAGTATGTGTACTGCATTCATTCTTGACTGACTTAGATAGCCGAACTGTTGAAGTTAAATGTTGTCTGTTCTGATGTTCGCTGAGCAGATGCGTTATCTCACCACAAGATGGCGACATTGCTCTATTTTCACAGGGCCACCGACAGTTGGATAAGGTGGCCCTGTTGTTGAATAATTCTTTTTATACTCTTGCTATAAGTGTATGGACTTGATTTGTGCTTTGATGTACTGTGAACCACTGTGTCGTGAAGCATCTTGTAACCTGCAACTGCTGTTTTCTCCAACATGGACCCACCCGATGCCTGTTGTTATGATTCCTGTACATAAACTCAAGCCTATCACTGCTCCATCCTTCCTGAGACTTGATGTTTTACCATGCAGATCCTGTAGGTTAATGTAAATACTGTATGTCTGCAGCTGGATGGCGAGGGAACAGAGTAAAGTGTTTTAGGATGTAGGCCTACTTTACCTGTGTTAAATCCATCAGCTGTTCCTCAGTGTAATGTGCTGAATCATGGTGGAGTATTAAAAAATATACCTGGTGAGAAAATGCCATCAGTGGTGGTGTGGTCTCTGTTCTCTATTCTCTAACAAGCTCATTCAGCTTCTAGTATTGAGTAATGAGTAATTTATTTTCTTTCCTTCTAAGCCTTGGGTCTGTAATGCTAAAGATGCAGTTTGTATACACATTCTTCACAGTTTGGATTCAATATGACGATGATGCTTATGTCTAGAGAGGAAATCAGCAGTTAAGAGTATAGTATGAGTAAGGTATGTATTTGATCAAATGAAATACTAAAGAAAAGAAATAATATACTACACTCAAATACTTTGATTTTATAAGTTAGAAAAAAAATATTGCTTACAAAACGTTTATTGCCTCCAAGTAATTGAAAAGTAAATCTGCTTAGCTGCTACTCTCAGTCACCCATGAGCCCTGTTAATCTTTTCTTTTGTTTGAATGGGTTCCTCTCTGAAAAAAAGGGGGGATCAGAGAATGCCCTTGTTGCAGTGGAGCGACTAATTTTTATTCAAAACTGTAGAAAAAATGATTTATAATGAATATAAATGAGTCAGCATTTGGGACATGGGCTGAATGTTTAGAAACCTAATTGAAAATGTGAAGTTTTATATAATATGGGCTCCAGTTATTGGAATAAAATATTGATGATAGTATTACTTATATGGAAAGCACCTCTGGACTATTATTAAATAGTGTCATGTTTATTATGTTAAATGGTTAAAATATGAATCATTTATTACAGGGCTCCATAAAACCTCTTCATGAGATTTTTTTTCCTTCCACTGCATTTATGTATTTAATAATTAAACAGTATAGTTTTTATTTCATTACTGTATTTTACTCATATTCAGTCTTCCCTCAAAAACCTCTCTTCTGACTTTTGCATTTGTTAATTTACTTTGAATCTTTCCCTGTTTTCTTTTTGTAAATAATTTGTGTTATATCTAAAACTAAAATTTGAACCCGCAAAGTAATTAATAACTAAATCATAGTTAGTCATATATTTCTCTCTCTTGAGTGGAGTCAGAGTATAATGTGGCATGAAACTGAAATAATCAAGTACAAGTACCTTGGTGAAGATGAGTACAGACACTTACCCTCAGTCGTTTCTAAAACTGGATCTACAGCATAACAACATAAAGGGCAACAGGACTGTCAGAGTAAAGATGATGGACTAAAAATAAACATGACAATTTGAATGGGGAGAACTGCTGAGTCATTCATTAAAGTTAGCAGAGTGTCTGTCTGGGCTGTATTCACACCCTCAAGTGAATAGATGTAAGATGTCTGATAAATACTGTATGGGGTCGTTCAGTATGATGACAGATAAAAAGTTTGTCTGCAGACCTTCAATCCAAAGTCTGGAGTCCAAGGACAAAACAGAGTCATTCTAAGTTAATCTGGCTTATTCAGTGTGCTGCAGTATTAGGGGGAAGAAAACACAAGTTCACATATTGGTTTGAGAGATGAAAAACAAAAGCTGATATATTTTCCAGGAAGTAACGTTGTGGTTTACGTAACGTTGCAGGCATGGCTTCCTGCAGCACTCTGCCTTGTGAAGAACAGTTTCGATGCTCAGCCTGCCTGGAGGTCTTCACTGCATCTGTCCCCCATTGCCTGTAGTTACAACTAAAGCCCGCATCACTGGTTACTGGGGCAAGAGGGGCCACTGCAAAATGTTCTTCAGGACTATCAGCAAGTTCTGGGTCAGAGAAGATCACAAGACGTTATAGTAGTTACAGAAGGTCCAGGGGTTCTCAGAGAGGGGGAAGCCCAGAGGGACATATTGGACAGTGCACAGGTGCTTACCACTCTCATGGCCTTGATTGAGTGGAGCCAATCAGTGCTCATTTTGGTGATTAAGAAGAAGCAGAGGGCAATCAAGAGGAGATCCAAAGGAGACATTAAAGCTCTTGAGCAAGAAATTAGAGCACTTCAGCAAGGCTGTGCAGAGCCATAGCAGCTGCCACACACCAGCAACCATTTCCACGCCCTCCTGAGATTGTCCTCTCTCTCCAGCCTTCCACACATGAACTATTAGCAAGAGCTCAACATCTAAAATAGACGGCACGAGCAGAACACAAGCAGAGGACAGTGCCAGGTGAGAACTTTCTGACAAGTTGAAGTTTCTGGACCCTGATACTACATCGTTGTCTCACTCTCTCTGATGATGGGAAGGAGGTGAGGAAAGGCAAGTGGCAAGAGACCATTCAACCCTGAAAGATTCACAGGGTTCATCAGTTGTAGTGAAGGGTGGATACTCAGAGAGATTTTACTTTCAGGTTCTAGTGGGGCTGAAGAACAAATGGGCCACTGGAGTTGTTCAAGTTTGTAGACAGGAAGAGATGTTTTCCGATATCAACTGAACAACGATACTGGATGACAGAAGTAGGAGAGAGTTGGGTGGTGAATGCTGCTCCATCTGTCCTCTTCTACCAATGGAAGCTGAAGACAGTCAAGTGTTTGTGGGTTTCAAGGAGGGACAGATGTCCTTTTCTGCCCACACTTTTACTGTGGTATTGATGGAAGTGCACCGTTGGCCTGTGAATCCTACAGACTAGGACCTTATATGGAAGTGCCTAGTGACATTCTTTGTCTTTATTGTCAACAAATACCATGAAAAGAGCATAACCAACATGTTAGTTTGCCTCTCAACACTCTTCAACTCTCATCTTGAATTTGTTCAGCGGAAAAGTACAGAAGATTCTTAAGAATTCTTAATAAACATGTCACAAACATATTGTTTTTCTTTAAAGGTTTGTCTTTACAAGATACTAGGACATGCTAGGAACGTATTGGTAGCAGAACAGTGTATGTGAGATTGATTCAAATTAAAAGAGCAGTAGCCCATGTTCATACTCACCCAGTGTACAGTATGGCTCATTCTTGCACAGAAAAAGCTGCATCAGGCTTTAGCTACACAATACTTGCTAATAGGATTAACTCGTTGGTGTTAAATCTTTTCATGGGTTTTATGATGACTTGAAGATAAATACAGAACATACTTGTTGCCCAGTGTTTTTGTGAAGACTGGAAAATTTGTAATAACTTTGTGGAAGTAACTCTTACAGTTTATCACTTCAGAGCAGCCATGGTGTGACATCCTTTGCAGTCTTAGTTTCAGTTCTCACTCAAACCACTACACTGTTCGTCTTCCGTTTTACAAGACAGAAAATGTAAGTTAATAAAAGGAGGGTCAAAGAAGAGCATTTTTTAATCTCTAAACTCAATTTACTCTATTTAGATTGCACAGAATTTAGCCTTTAATTGCATTGTCAGTCATATATCTACCTCACGCGAAGTGGCAGCTACAACACTGCAGCTTCCTTTGGGATTAATAAACTACTCTATGCATCTATCTTTTTATTAATTATTATTTGAATGTAGATGGAAACTCAGATGCTGTCCCTGCACTTGCCTCCTTTCGCTAACACTTGTATGATGACGAGGACTTGTGAGATGATGAGATCTGTTAAGGATTAACTGTGAGGGATTGGACTAAAAATACAGAAACAGGGTTACATTTTAACACTGAATAAAGACATCATAAACTATCAACATTACAGAATAAAAATAATCCACTACAAACTGTGACACTAGCATGACTCTAATAGAGCCCCTGTGATGCTGAGAGCCAGATCAGGGTCAAACAGCACTTTGAAATACTTTGTTGAGAGCTACACAGACAGCTATACTTAACTTCTTTATACCCAGCTTGGTTTGTAATAATTTTTAGGAAACTAAAGATCTCAGTCATCACAAGAAGTCCCGACACTGGAAGTTTTTACCATCATTAACTTTGAAACCAGTGTTCTCACCATAAAGAAAAAGTGAGCTGATAAGAAATAGGTTAACAGTTTTTCCTCTCTCTCCCCTTTTTAAATTACACTGACATTTTTGGTACTTTAATTCAGGCTATGCTGTGCTGCTTCACAGGAATATTTAAAGCAGTGCTGCAAGTTTTCTTTTCAAACAAGCAGAGTTATTAATCTGTTAAAACCTGACAAGATTGAGGCCAAAATCATTCAGATTTTACGTACTGGTCTGTCTTGACAAACTGTAGCATAGTGTAGTATCACTCAGAGCTCGCCACTATGCCTGAGACATTACATGGAGTACATGTAAACTGAACAACAGCCATTTTAGATACAGATCTACTCCTCCTCACGTCACATAAGTAAATTTATCATTACTTACTTTACCATTATTGTATAAATTACACAGTAAAATCCTACCAAAAACAACTAGTGGGGTTTAAAGGGGCAATAGGGCCTTAAAACAGAACACGCACTCTCTGTCTCTAAAACAGGAATCTCATTGGTTTCTTGGACAGACCTGTGTGTTCTGCTGTTAAAGAGGGTTGCAAACCATTCCACTAACCAAACCATCTGCAAAAGGAAAGCTGAGGAAAAACACAATAAAGCATGGTTTGTGAAGATGTTTGTTACAATGGTTCTAAAAATGCATTTTCATAGTTTTTAGAGTCACACTGAAGCAAAAGTGTATTAGAAACATTCCAAGCTTGTCCTTTAAGACCCCAACAAAGTCAACAGTAATTTAGATTTAGAGTCTCGTTCTGGGTCAAACCTTTCTCCTAATTTTATTGACACTAAAGAGTCGGAGGTCGGAGAGAGCAAGACATATTCCCTCGAGAGTTTCTCTTCCTTTTTGTGACTTTGAGAAAGTAAGCGCGAGTGTCGAAGTTAACCAACTGCTGAGCTCTCCTCATTAATCACACAGAAAGCAGAGGAACCAGGGGGAGCTGTCCTACATCCCAGGGACACACACACACACACACACACACACCACACACACACACCACACACACACACACACACACACACACACACACATACTTATTCAATCCTTAAAATAACTGGGACCATCATAAATAACACCACAAAACCTTTTTAAATAAGGCTGCAGCATTACTCAACACTTCACTGTGTTCAGTACAGCTAAAATAAGAGCACTGGAAGACAGCGCACAGGCTGAAGTGGTGAGACAGAACAACGCTCGGGCTGATGAATGGACAGCAGTGATTGTTTTATCCTGTCTGTATGTTAATGGCCTGGAGGCTATGCAGTGTTATTCAAGCCTTAATCCGACTTTGTTATGTGATGACAGACAAGTATGGAGGGCAGATATCATGCCAGCTGTGCTGCTGTGGTGCTGGGTGGTGCTCAGAGCATCCAGCCAACCGCAGAAACATGTTGTGGGTTTTAAACTTCTTCCTGTAACAGCCACTGTCTTCGTGCCAAATGTCACCTCAGACAAGCCAGTTTCCTTTCCTAAAATTGGACAAGAGACTACGTGAGCAGATATTCAGCATGACTAATCAATGTTGCAGTGTTACATAATCTGTAACATGTCTTGCATATCTCTATTAGCTCCTAATTTGGTAATTTCAGGGTGAGACTCCGCTGATGACACCTTCTCAAAATGCAGGCTGAGAAGTCAAAAATGTGCGTGCGCGTGCACACACACACACACACACACACAAAAAATGGGGCCTGTTATGGTGTAATTTTTTCCTGGACAGTAGGTATGTGGCACCAGACAAGTGTGAAAGACCACTGGGTCCAGAAACCATGGTGTTAAAAAAGCACCCAGGGTAAACACAAAACTGTTTTGGCAGGTTGGTTGGGGTGGATGGAGCGCATTTCCAAGGAATAGATGCCTTTCGAATAAGATATTCGTTGGAGAAGGGACAAAAATATTTCCGTGTGACGACAAAAACAAAATCAGACGTGGAGAGATGGCCGGTAGCCCCTGAGAAAATAAACCAGCCGAGAGAGACAAACCAGTGCTGAAATAGTATTTTTATTAAATACTTTCAAGATCCAAGTTCGAAGAATAACAAAGCTATGATGAAGACCAACTAACACTCAGACAAACACTTGATAGTCGTCAATTCATGGTTGTATTTCATTGTACATCATGATCATGCAAAAAAACTCCAGCATCCATGTGAAGGCTGGGGGAGAAAGCGCAGCCCAATAGTATATCATTACAACGCAGGGAAAACGCTAACATCGAGGGCCTCATACCAAGCTACGGCTCCTGAATCCTTTTTTTAAAAATTTTGCGTTTTTTTTATTTTTTATATTTTTCATGTCACCTATTCAACATTCTGGATGGAGGAGATTCTTATTTCAAAAGATGCAAATATCATATATTAACACTAGGCTCCATCCTTATTCAGGTAGGTACATGGTAGAAATGCGTAACTGAAACATGCATATAACTAGGTCTCCCGCTCTGGTTCAACAGTGCAGGTTCACAAAAACCTGCACACCCACACCAACTCTTTCTCTCTCTGACTTTTCAAGACTCCTCTCAACTGAGCAGGCACAATTTAAAACCACCAAGG